>NW_025214743.1:0-40499 GCF_004010195.1 Chiloscyllium plagiosum | reverse complement strand
GGTGCCAGTGTAGCTGCGGAAGATGGACTGTTCCACATATCCTATGAAGAGGCAGGCATAGCTGGGGCCCATGCGGGTGCCTATGGCTACTCCTTTCGTTTGGAGGAAGTGGGAGGATTGGAAAGAGAAGTTGTTCAGGGTGAGGACCAGTTCAGTCAGTCAAAGGAGGGTGTCAGTAGAAGGGTACTGGTTGGGACAGCAGGAAAGGAAGAAGCGGAGGACTTCAAGTCCTTTGTGATGGGGGATGGAGGTGTACAGGGACTGGATGTCCATGGTGAAGATAAGGCGTTGGGGACCAGGGAAGCGAAAATCATGGAGGAGGTGGAGGGCGTAGGTGGTGTCCCGAACGTAGGTGGTGAGTTCTTGGATTAAGGTGGACAGGACCGTGTCGAGGTACGCAGAGATGAGTTCGGTGGGGCAGGAGCAGGCTGAGACAATGGGTCGGCCGGGGCAGTCAGGTTTGTGGATTTTGGGCAGGAGATACAAACGGGCGGTGCGGGGTAGTGGGACTATGAGGTTGGTGGCGGTGGATGGGAGCTAAGCCCCATGTTTCAAGAGAAAAACATGTATCTGATGGAATAACTGGCTATTAAGTAATATTCAGTAACCCCAATTGCTGCTTCAGCAAGATTGAGCCTAGGTCTGCCGATCCTTCTCCAATAGATAACAGTATGTTGGCCAAATACTAGCCAGGAGGATTGATGACAGTAAATTCAATAAGATATCCAAGATCATATGTGAGATCATCAGCGGGTGACAGGATTCAGGAATTTGCCAATTAAGAGCGACTGAACTAATAGTCCTGAGCCAGAGTTCAATTGAATCATAGCTGGTGCTATTTCAATTCAGTTCATCAAACCAATTTGGAAGGGAGAAATGGCCTTAGTCACAATCAAAAACAATCATGGATATGAATCTAATTCATATCCTTCTTCTAAAATAGAAGGAAATCTGCTGTCTTTGCCCTAAGTAACGTGTGTGGGTGGCAGTTAGATCAAGTTGGCTGTGATGCAGAGTGACACCACAGCATGGCCGCGGTCCATCTTTGCAACCACACTCCTTGTCTTAGATATGGTGACCCTCCAACTGGTCTCACTGTCACATAAAACTAGCTCTACAGTCATCTGGGACTATGGCAAGTTTATCTTTTAACCTATATGTACCTCGAACTGTAGACATGTGGTTAATTTGTGAAATCGTCCAAACCATTATGGTGTATGCAAGAGAGCACACTGCCTTCTCTTGGTCAAGTAGGGATTAGCTATAAACACTAGCCCTTGCCAGCAAAACCAACAGTTTGTGAATGAATAACAAATATTGGCTGTAAAACCCATGGGAATGTCATGTAAGCTGCTACATAAATGAAGATTCATTTTCTACTCAACTATCAATGAGAAGAAACACAAATGGAGCCAAACGCCAGTTTATTAATAACTGTGATTAAAAATCAGAAATTCAGATTTATGACAGGTTTATTGTCTCATATAAAATGGTACTAGTTTGAAATAAACTTTACATTTATTGCATTATATGATTACTGTTGAGGATATATACTTAAGGAATGGGCTCTAGGCTCACTACTAGTGGTTGAGAAACAGAAGTCATATCTTTAATATTAACGTGTGCACACATCCTCTACTGCACAGGCTCACAGTTGTCCAGCTGTCATCTAGCAGCAGCTGGATTTCTTTTTAATAAGTGAGAAGAGGAAACAAAACAGCTGACCTTATTCCTGATGGGAAGCTTTTGTTGGTAAACAATAATCACTTCACACAAAAAAAAACTAAATTTCAAAATTCACAGCCAGGTATTTAGTTTTGGCTTTGCAACTTGTTTATACAGAGGGGTGCATCAGAGTCGGAGATTTCAATGCTTTGGCTTTCAAAAGATCTCTCTCAGGAAAGTGAGAGAGACAGGAAGTGAAGAATTAGATTAGATGTCTATTTTTCACACAAGGATTGCTATGTATCAAGGAACATTGCAAGGATCAGTCATGGGCAATGGGTTTGAAGAGTTCTGATCCTCCTGTACTGTTCTGGAAATCGCCAAAAATTGAAACTTAATCTCCCAGACATTGAGGTAAGCAACACAGTAGAAAAATCAGGAAGAAAGTCATTGTCCTTAAGCACTTTCATCTACCAAGGAGACAAGAGAAAGAGCTGTTTGATTTGGCAGGGTGGTTTGGGGGTGGAGGGGGAAGGGAGGAGAGTGCATTGTGATTACTCCTCTAGGAAGATAATCTAGCATATCAACCCAGAGGTGGAAATATAATTACATATAAAATCGTTTAAAAAATCTAACATCCTTCATTTTTTCACAACGCAATAAGAAAGGGCACAAGGACTCACAGTAAAATGTTAAAAATTGTAATAGAAATCCAAGCCTTAAAAACACTTATGCAGTATTTTTTTTTAAAAAACTGAAAAATAAGACTTCACTTATCTAATGTTGAGGCACTTGCACACTAACGCATTATTTCAGGAATAAAGGAACAATTCAGTGCACATCTAACACACACCCAGGAACATAAAGTCATTCTATTATATATCAAGTCTACATGTAACACACAAAAAAAAGTAAAAACACATCACTTATAGACTCACTTACTTCATTGTGAATCATTGCCAGACTTCAGTAGTGATTTTATTTTAGTATTTTCTCATTTCCGGAAATAAAGGACCTGTTGTCAAAAGTTTTTGTCTTGCACTTTATCAGGACAGAATTGCAAGAATACAAAAATCTCAAAGGACATCTCAAAGCAATATGAATTGTTGTTTGATTTGAGATTTGGCGTTCTTGCACCTGTGAGGACAGAATCACAAGACAATGACAGCAGGTTTCTTTTTCTAAAGCAATACACAAGCTCTACATTACCAAACAACGATTCTGTCATTATAATAAGTTTTAAGAGCACACGAGAGGTCAGAGGGTAGTCCATTCCTCCTTTCTCCTTTAAAAAGGAGAAAGTGAGGACTGCAGGTGCTGGAGATTAGAGTCGAGAGTGCGATGCTGGAAAGACACAGGAGGTCAGGCAGCATCTGAGGTGCAGACGAATCAACAGTTTTGGCATCAGGAATAATTCCTAATGAAGGGCTTATGCCCGAAATGTCGATTCTCCCATTCCTCAGATGCTACCTGACCTGATGTGTCTTTCCAGCACCACACTCTCGACTCTCCTGAAATGTCAGTTTTCTCCAAATGAATCTTTACCCATAAGTCTGTCTGGGTTAAATGGCTGTTCTTCACACAATGAGTTAGTGAGCAATGAAAGCTTTATTTTCTAAAATATCATCTGTAGGACATCTCAGAAATACTTAAAACTTTGTATCTTCACAATATATTGATATAAGTGCACTTAACGTGGGGTTTAAAAGTATATTTATCAGAGGAAGTTGATATTACCCCTCCTTTGTTGTGTAAATGGACCAAAGGAGGGTCATCTAGTGACTGTTCTTGGTGCTTATAATTCTCTCAGCCTGGATTCTGTAAAGAAACCTTGGTCCTTTGATCAGGTCTGCATCATTAAGTATCACAGCTGACAGTACATGCTTCCCTTGAACCAGAGGTCTATTTTTGGTAAATATGCATGGTCATACAATTTTTTGGGATACAACTGGTCCAAGTGCAGAAAGCAAATTAAAAGCATTAATTAATAATGACATTTTAAAAAGGTTATGTATTGCAGCCGCATTGTATGTGGCTCTTGATACAAAACTGGAGGTGCAAAAAAAGGGTAATTTGTTAGTGGCTTTATACATAGATATTTTGGCTTGTTTCCACAGCGCAGGTTGTTAAATGTAATGGTTTACACGAGCACAATATTCGTATGCTGGCACTTTAACAGTACTTTAGAAATACAATATAGGAAAATAATAGCGATGTTTAAAGTTGTTTTTTCTGAGAATGTGCTGCCTTACTAGTAAATAAAACAGCAACTTGTGACTTTCTCCCAGAATGGTGGTGAGGAGTTAAAAATTAATTTGTCCGCTTGTTATTTTTTGCCTCACTGGGATTGATCTGAACAAAGAGTCCTGGTTGTAGTGTTAACGATTGCCCGATATCGAACAGGGACACCAGTCATCAGATGAAGTACTCTTTTTTGCTTTCGTCCACTGCATCTTGGAAGTTGGGGTCATTTTTCAAAGCAGCATCTGCATTCTCTGCAAATTCTGTTCCTTTGGCTTCGTTGGTGTGATATGTGCCTTTGTGCCTGTAGAGGTATCGGATCAAAACCACAAGGAGGCAGATAACCACAAATATCACCGCAGCTATGACACCTGTTGGCAAAGTGGAAAGTTTGTTTAAGGGACAAGAAAACTGGAACACAAGAACATTATTCACCAGGTCAGAACTGAAGAGCTATAAAATCATACAAACAATTTGGACAGTGCTGCAATAACAAAACAATAAATTAAAGAAAGGGAAAAAAATTACACAGTTATGATGATCTGTAAAGGTACTGCCTGAAAAAGGTCGTGGAAGCAGATTCATACAGTATAGAAGAAGCCCTTTGGCCCATTGAGTCTGTACCTGCATAAATCCCACTTTCCCAAGACCAAAAAGACATAGGATCAAAAATCAGGCCATTCAGCCCATCGGTCTGCTCCACCGTTCAATCATGGGTAATAAGTTTCTCAACCCCATTTTCCCCATAACTCTTGATTCCCTTGATACTCAAGAACCTATCTATCTCAGTCTTAAATACACTCAACGACCTGGCCGCCACAGCCTTCTGTGGCAGTGAATTCCATAAATTCACCACTGTCTGGCTGAAGACATCTCTCCTTAGCTCCGTTCTAAAAGATCTTCTTTTTAATCTAAGGTTATGCCCTCTGGTCCTAGTCTCACCTACCAATGGAAACATCTTCCCAACATCTCCTCTGTCTAGGCCATTCAGTATTTTGTATGTTTCTTAGATCATCCCCTCATCCTTCTAAACTCAATAGAATATAGACCCAGAGTCCTCAAACATTCCGTATAAGTTAAGCTTTTCATTCCTGGGACCATTCTCATGAACCTCCTCTGAACACGCTCCAGAGCCAGTATATCCTTTCTGAGATGTGGGGCCCAAAACTGTACACAATATTCCAAATGCAGCCTGACGAGAGCCTTATAGAGCCTCAGAAGTCCACGCCTGCATTTATATTCAAGTCCTCTCAAATTAAATGCCATCATTGTATTTGCCTTTCTAACTACTGACTCAACCTGCAGGTTTACCTTGAGAATGAATTCTGGACGAGTACTCCCAAATCTCTTTGCACTTCAGACATCTTCCCATTTAGAACATAACCCGTGCCTCTATACGTCCTACCAAAGTGCATAACCTCTCACTTTCCTAGGCTGTAGTCCATCTGCCACTTCTTTACCCATTCTCCTAACCTGTCCAAATCCTTCTGCAGCCTACCCACCTCCTCAATGCTACCAGTACCTTCATCTAGCTTTGTATCATCTTAGGCAGAATGCCCTCAGTTCCTTCATCTAGATCATTAATGTATAGACTGAAAAGTTGTGATGCCAACACTGAGCCTTGCAGAACACCACTTGTCATAGAAATATACAGCACAGGAACAGATGCTTCAGGCCAACTCATCCACGCTGACCAGATATCCTAACCTCATCTAGTCTTATTTGCCAGCACTTGACCCATATCCCTTTAAACCCCTTCCTATTCATATACCCATCCAGATGCCTTTTAAATGTTGTAATTGCACCAGTCTCCACCACTTCCACATCAGCTCATTCTGTACATGCACCACTCTGCGTGAAAAAGTTGCTCCCTTAGGTCCCTTTCAAATTTTACCCCCCTCACCCTAAACTATGCCCTCTAGTTCTGGACTCCATCACCCCAGAGAAAAGACCTTCTCTATTTATCTTACCCATGCCAGTCATGGAGGAACTGAGAGTAAAGGATTGCATTTTTACAGGAGGGGAAAATGGGAGGAGGTGTAGCCCAAATAACTGTGGGAGTCAGTGGGTTTGAAATAGATGTCCATGTAGAGTTGGTTACCGGAGGTGGAGATGGAGAAACCAGGAAGGGGAGGGAGGGGTCAGAGATGGCCCAGGTGAATTTAAAAGTCAGAACGGAAGGTGTTAGTTGATGAATTGTTCCACCTCCTTGCCTTCCAGACACCCACCACCCTTTGGGTACAAATTAATTTCCTCAAATTCCCCCTCTAAGCCCCCACTTTTCACTTTAAAATTCTGCCCCTCTTGTTATTGAGTCTTCAACTAAGGGGAATAAATGCTTTCTATTCGTCCTGTTCACGTCAGTTATAATTTCAAGAGTCTGTTTTGGTATCCACCTTCACAGATCCACATTGTCACACACACACCACACTCCAAACCTCATCTGAGTGGTTGTAGAGATGGACAGATGACAGAGCTCATGGATAGGTGGTGCTGGTTTCTTTACAAACAAAAGGTGAACATTCAAAAGAGATTTGAAGGAAGTACTTAAAAGCATGAGAGGTCTGGACAGCGAAGACAAAGTGAAATTCATGAAGTTGTCCTCTGGTCATTGACCCTTCTGCCACTGATTCGAGATGACTGGTAAAAGAACAAAAGATGATCCTGACTTCGAAAGGGAACTGCACATTGACCATGGCAGAGACTAAAACTATCAGGCAGGATTGCCTCCTGTGGACATCCGCATCCTGTCATCTGGCTCAAATAGGACTCAGAAACTCAAATAGGACTCATGGGTGGCACGGTGGCACAGTGGTTAGCACTGCTGCCTCTCAGCGCCAGAGACCCGGGTTCAATTCCCACCTCAGGCGACTGACTGTGTGGAGTTTGCACGTTCTGCGTGGGTTTCCTCCGGTTTCCTCCCACACAATCGAAAAATGTGCAGGTCAGGTGAATTGGCCATGCTAAATTGCCCGTAGTGAAAACCTGTAGCACATGGGAAACAAATCACTCCCTGCAGTTTTCTCTACAATCGCCTGTCAAGAGCAAGGAGGAAAAAGTGAGGACTGCGGATGCTGGAGATCAGAGTCGAAGAGTGTGGTGCTGGAAAAGTACAGCTGGTCAGACAGCATCCGTGGAGCAGGGGAATCAACGTTTCGAGCATTAGCGCTTCAACAGGAATGAGGCTTCTTGATGAAGGGCTTATGCTTGAAATGTCGACTCTCCTGCTTCTTGGATGCTGCTTGACCAGCTGAGCTTTTCCAGCACCACACTCTTCGACTGTCAATAGCAAGGAAACAGGCTCAGCCCAATTAAGGGCAGTGGCTGGGCTGTCAGCTGGAGGACCAATCACGGATATTGCAGCCTGAAAGCATCAGCATAAAACTGGAGGAGCATTCTTGAACATTCAAAACTCAAATTAAAGACAGCCTTCACAGCTGGAATATGTGAATCCTGTTGCAGGACAGCCATAGCTATTGCTGCCCCAAGCACGGAGTGTGTCCAGCTCTGCCCAGTTCAAAAGCTGATAGTTTGGTCTGAAGGCTAGCTGAGAAAATTCCAACTGCCTCTGACAATTAGCTTAAGTGGCCAAGGACAAACACAGATCGAGGATGGGCATGAGGCCTTCTCAAAAGCTGCAATGCACTCCCAGGGAAATAGTCTGGGGGGGTTGGGGGCAGCACAATGGATACAGGAAATTGATATGTTGGCCATCAGTAGGGGTTTTAGTGCCACCATAACCATTCCCAGCCTAGGGAGGGCCCTGCTGACTTTGATCCTTCTAATGTTCGGCTAAAGGCAAACTAGAACTCACTCGTTTTAATAGCAGAGATGAAGTGCCAAACGAAAATAAAGAACAGTTTTACAAAAAAAAAATCATCTTTATTGTCTCAATTAAGCAGGCGTCATGGGAATAAAGCCCTAAATAAATTTGGCATTTCAACCGCATATTCAATACAAAAGCAATGCCATTCTCTCATCTGCAAGATCCACCAAAGGAGAGTGTTTGTAGGCTTGTAAATAACAGTGAGTAAGATGGTGCAGGATTAAAATCTTGGCTCTCTCCTTTCGCAAGTGTCAACATTTAACTCGACTGAAAGGGTGGAAAGAAATGAAAAGTCCTTCAAGGTCTGACAAAAACAACATTGTGGCGCTTATCCCACTCACAGCATCAAGGACCTAGGTTCGATTTCAACCTTGGGTGACTGTGTGGAGTTTGCATATTCTCCCCGTGTCTGCGTGGGTTTCCTCCGGGTGCTCCGGTTTCCTCCCACAATCCAAAGATGTGCAGGTTAGATGAATGGGCCATGCTAAATTGCCCATTGTGTCCAGGGATGTGTGGGTTAGGTGCATTAGTCAGGGGTAAATGTAGAGTAGTAGGGTAGGGAATGGGCCTGTGTGGATTGCTCTTCGGAGGGTCAATGTGGGCTTGTTGGGCCAAAGAGCCTGTTTCCACACTGTTGGGATTCTATGATATATCTCAGATTTGATAAACCTTCTTTTGGGAAAAGCACAAGAGCTGGCTCCAATTCCATAGCAAATGAAAACTGAAGACAAATCCAATTACCTGGCAGTGACCATAAACCAGTAATTCAATTCCAGACTCTCACTGGTGCAACGTGCATGGCTTTGCTTGATTGTGACAGCATGTAATGTTCTCTGAATCATTTGATTAAATTACTGCCTTGGAAAATAATCACCAGACATAGATCTTCCAAGTCAATTTGTCTCAACCCACTGAAATCGCTCTCCACTTATAAATTCCAATGAGAGAAATGGGTGATTATTACTTTGTTGGTATTTGGATTGAATGATGTTAAACTCAACTTTCCCATTGAAATAATCTCAATTTCCAGCGTCCTTTGTCCTTGAAGCACATCCTGAAAAAACTTCAGCCAAGCAGCATCCTCTAGCCCACTCCACCAAACAGTTTAAATGCTCTGTGTGCCAGAATGGGATCTTACATTCCTCACCAACTTTGAATCAATAAAACTGAACTCACTTGATATGAAAACTTGCATAAAACTTGTCACAAATGGTTCATCCAGAGGCTAGCCAAAAAAGTTCCAATTGGCCTCTGACAATTAGCTTAAAGTGGCCATTGACAAACAAAGATCGAAGATGGGCATCTGGCCTTCTGAATCCCTGCAATTTACCCCCAGAGAAATAATCTGTGCAGGACAGTCAACAAACCAGAGATGGGAGGACTTATGACATAGGAGTTAAAGTCAGTTTAACCACTACCAAAGAGGAAGGATTCTAAAACACTCTGCTAACATGGGACTCCTTTTTGTCCCCACTCATAACATGCAGCTCAGAGCCAGAAGTGAACATTTATCTGCAATGTGCGAGGCAGTGAGCTTTAAAACATTTTGTTTTCATCTTTTGCGCAAAGACCGGCAACCAATCTTTTAAATAAATTAAATGTCATTGCTAAGAGGTTTACCCTCTGGTGTGTAAGGCAGTTGGGGGAGGGAGGAGATTTGCATGTTTATTTAAACCACAAAGACATTAATTCTAGACAAACAGTTGTGCAGTCTAACACTACCTGAATGAATTGAAAGTTTCCATTTTGCCTTCTGTGAAGGAGTCAACCATAGGGAGGACAGATTCAATTCAGGGCCTGCAATCAGCAAATTACATTCACTGACAACAGTTAGCTCAAGTCATGCGAGGTAAATTCAGAGTTTTCCACTTTCTGAGCTTTTACAGCACAGGAGTTGGCCACTTGGCCCATCCTGAATGTGCTAGCTCTTTTTAAACAAGTTTGATACTTCACAAAATCTCTCATTTGAAAAAAATCATATTGAAAACAAGCTTTTCTCTCGCAAGGGCATTCCTTGTCCCAACAATCAACTGAACAAGAAATTCCCTAACTTTATTGTAATCCACAATGCACAGAAAAAGTGAAAGTAGATTAAATCAGGACTTCTTAAGAATAGAATCATATAAATCCTTCTGAAGATAGAAAGAAATTACAAGGTTATGTTGAAAGTGCGATGGTGGGGAGGAGGGTTGCAGCACCAATTACATAGCACAGGGGTTTACTGAAGAGTGAAATCAGGAGGGAGAAAAGGGGTCATGAGTTAGCCTTGGCTGAGAAGATTAGGATGAATCCAAAGAGGTTCTTCAAGTATATTCAAAGAAAAAAGAATAGCTGGAGAGAGAATAGGGCCCCTCAAGGACCCAATTGGACATGTATGTGTAGAACCACAGGAGATGGGGGAGGTCATCAATGAATATTTCTCCCTGGTGTTTACCGTGGAGAAAGACATGAAGTTAGTGGTCATATCTTGGAGACAGTTCATATCAAAGTAGAGGTGATGTTGGACATATTAGAATGTACGAAGGTGGATAAATCTGCTGGCCCTGACCAAATATATCCAAGAGGCTAGAGAAGAAATTGCAGGGGCCTAGCTGATACTTTCGCATCATTGTTAGCGAAGGGTAAGTTCCTGGAACCAAAAGAGAAAATGCTGTAAAATCTCAGCAGATCTGGCAGCATGTGTAAGGAGAGAAAAGAACTGATGTTTCGAGTCTAACTGACCCTTTGTCAAAGCCCATGGAAAGTTCCTGGAAGACTGGAGGATAATGAATGTTATGCCATTATTCAAGAAGAGTTGCAAAGAAAAACCTGGGAACTGTAGACCAGTAAGCCTCTGTGGTAGGTGAGTTATTGAGAAGATTCTGATGGACAAGATATACATGCATTTGGAAAGACAGGATTTGATTGGACGTAGTCAGCATGGGCTTTGTGCATGGGAGATCATGTCTCACAAATTTGTTAGAGTTCTTTGATGAAGTGACCAGGAAGGTTGATAAGGGTAGGGCGGTAGACATGGTCTATATGGATTTCAGTAAGGCGTTTGATAAGGTTCCACATGGTAGGCTACTCTGGAAGGTTAGGTTACATGGAATCCAGAGCAAGTTGGCAAATTAGATACACAATTTGTTTGATGGTAGGAAGCAGAGGGTAACAGTGAAAGGATGCTTGTTGGACTGGAGGCCTGTGACTAGTGGAGTGCCTCAGGGGTTGGTGCTGGGCTCATTACTGTTTATTATCTGTATCAATGATTTGGATGAGAATGTACAAGGCATGATTAGTAAGTTTGCAGGTGACACGAAAATAGTTGGTATTGTGGACACAGAAAGGTTGTCAGAAATTGCAGCAGGATCTTGATCAGCTGGGGAAGTGGGCTGAGAAATGGCAAATGGAGTTTAATAGAAATAAGTGAGAGATTTTGCATTTTGGAAAGTCAAATCAAGGTAGGAATTTCATGGTGAATGGTAGAGCCTTAAGGAGTGCAGTGGAATAAAAGGGACTTTGAGAGTTCAGGTGCACGGTTCTCTGAAAGTGGAGTCACAGGTAGACAGGGAAGTGAAGAAAGCATTTGACACACCAGCCTTCATCAGTCAGAGCATTGAGTATTGAAGTTGGGAAGTTGGTGAGGCCACACAGAGTACAGTGTTCAGTTTTTGTCACCTTGCTATAGGAAGGATGTTATTAAACTAGAAAGCGCGCAGAAGAAATTTACAAGGATGTTGCCAGGACTCAAGGGACTGAGTTATTGGGAGAGGTTAGACAAGCTGGGACATTTTTCTTTCAAGTGTAGGAGACTGATGAGGTTATCTTATGGAAGTGTATAGGATCATGAAAGGCATGGTGTTATGACACTGGGTAAACTCCTCTGCTAATTTAAATCCAACACAGAGAAGCTTACCTCATGCAGTAATCTGTTAAATTTTGGAGAGGCAAAGAACTATTCCAGAGGTCATTAAAGTAAAAATTAACAATTTTATTCTTTAAGTCCAAAAGAGAACATTAAACAACTATTTACAACTCCTTTCTCAAACTTATCTTTTACCTCCTACTCTACAATACCTGTCTGATAAAACCCCCGAATTAGATTTACAAAAAAAAAATTCAACTTTCAAAACTAGCGAGCTGTCAAATCCTCTTCTTGTATCTTCCCTGCAGATTTTCCTCGGTCGTCTTTTCTTCAGTATTCTGCTCCACACATCTTCCATATTAACAGGTACCTTTCAGACAGCTATTCATCCAGCAATCTATACTTGTTGGCGCTTGGCAGTTCTTCCCCTAACTGTTCAAAATGTCTGGTTTTATACCCCAAATCAATGGATCATTTCATTGGTTTTGATGTCATCAAAAATATTATATTTCAAATTCAATTGGAGTTTGGTATCTTGGGGCAAAATTTAAACCGATTGGCTGAATTTGAATTTGTTTTTGATCCATTGCAACACAATTCCAGCTACTTGTTTCGACCAAGTGTTACATTTTTACTTTGTTCAGGACACTCTGTGCTTTCAATCAGTCCTTGACAGCTTTTCAACTCTCTTAAAGGCACAGTACACACCTCCACCTTCATAACAATGGGAAGGGTGAATGCACTAAATCTTTTTCCCAGGGTTGGGGAGTCGAGGACTAGAGGGCATCAGTTTAATGTTAAATGGGAAAGAATAAAAGGGAACCTCAGGGGCAACATTATTTACACAGATGGTGGTAAGCATATGAAATGAACTGCCAGCAGAAGTAGTTGGCGTTGGTCCAATAACAGTGTTTAAAAAGCTTTTGGACAAATACATGGATAGGAAAGGTTTAGAAGGATATGGGCCAAGTGCAGGGAAATGGGGTTAGCGTGGATGGACATTTTGGTCAGCATGGACCAGTTTGGGCCAAAGGGCCTGTCTACAATCTGTAGGACTCTATGACCCTTTCAAAAGAATTGGCACAGTCATGACAAACTGATTGGCCTTCCAACTGTACTATATAATTTTGTAAATATCTTCCTTTATTCTTTGAATGATTTTGAATTCATGCCTACCCATTACTGATTTCAGGGAAATAGTTTCTCTCCTGTCAACCTCATCAAAACAAAAAGAAAAAATTCAAATTGACATAACACAATTTGACTCAATTGGTCAATGCTCCAGAAGATCCTCATATAACCTCCCTTTCTATCCAACCATCAACTAATCTACCACAACTGCTGCCTTTATTAGCTGATCTCCAGCTTCCTCAAAGATTCATTTATGCCATTCACCATCACTACTCCACGTTCTTATCCCTTTCTGGGTAAGGATGTTCCTTCTGAATTCCTGACTGGTTCTATTTGTAAGAATCTATTCATGATTGCTACTTTTTGATGATATTTCCACAAATGGAAATAACATAAATAATGCTACCGAATAAAAATTAAGTCTTCCCATTAAGTCATCCTTCAGCTTCCCTAATGCTAGAGACAAGTCCCAGTCTGCCCAGCCCTTTCTTGATAATTACATTGCTTCTTTTAAATGTATGCATTTTCTCTACATCCTTTATCATGACATGGAGATGAGAACTCTGCATCGATCTCCAATGTGTTCGAGGTGAGGTTCAGTACAGATTCAATTCAATCATGTTACCTCTAGGTTTTGCCTGTTGAAACCAATGAAAAGGTTCACATTCTATTCTGCGATCTCAAACAATACAGCCCTGGCTTCATTCTCTCAGAAGGGCGTCTAAAACTGGATAAACACTCTGCTCACTATCCAATGTACGTGGTATGGGGGTGGACACTTGGTGAGGGAACAAGATCAGATTTACAGCCAGCCCCTCAACTGACAAAACCCATATCGGTAACAAAACATTTGTCTGCAAGAGGCACAGCCCAAAGAATTAATTAATTATCTCTTGTTGTTGAGGAGGCAAAAAGCAGACAGGAAACGAGAAACCAAGTTTAGGGAATATGACAGCCAGAGACAAACATCAAAACTGTTCCAGATGTTTCTTCGCTCATTTTGTGGGGTGCTCCCATACAAAACACCATCAAACACTCACTCAATTAGAATGAAACAGTACATTTTTGTTTCTTTCCTTCCAAGAATACTTGGCGACCTTGTGAAAATATGACTGCACTAATCTCCTCCCTGCAGACTCCCCACATTTATTTAATCCAGATGTCACCAGGCTGCAGTCGGATTGTTGAGTTCTTTCAGGTACAAAGAGACATGGGGCTTAACTTTAACCCTGAGTTGATGGGTCAGGAAGCCTACATGATCAGGTAGAATGTCAAATTTACTTTGCATAGATAAAAGTGTGCGTGTGGTGATTGAGATTGAGAGCAAGAGAGAAAGAAAGACAAGCGCAGCACTATACGTGTCAGAACCCATTATAACAGTTCTTCGAATCAAAACAGAAAATGTTGTACTTTCAGGCTCAGCTGGTGAGTTGTTATCTGTGGAGAAACACCAACAGAGTTAAAGTTTCAAGCCTGTGACCTTCTGATAAAAAAGGTCATTGACCGAGAATGGCAACTCTACATGTCACTCCACAGACGCTGCCAGACCTGGCACATTTCCAGCCTCTCCTGCTTTTAGTTCAGCTCCTTCAATATTTTACATCCAGTTTCCTCCGGGTGTTTGCGTTGCTGGTGACAATCAGGGTCATCTGTCTGACCACCGTTCCACCCACTGGTGGGACACCTGACAGTGACCTCACATCTTGTCACCAAATCTGGGGAGGAAGTCCCACCTCGGAGAACTTTCAAACAAACAATCAAATGGCCAATCCCCCTCTCGCTCTAATTGTGGAGCCAAGCCTTCGGGTAGATGGTCTTGGAGGCTCTGCCTAGGGCAGATAGGCCAAGCGGCCCTTCGATGGACTCAGGAGACCCTTTTTTGATAAGAACCCCTCCCCTTAACTGGCCACTAGCTGCTCCAGCAAACTATACCAGGGTACAAACATGCTGCAGGTTTCTCCCACCACAACCCAATAGTGACAGGGCAAAGCCTCGAGTGGCCAATCTATCCCAAGACGCCATAAAAGCCAATCCAGAGTGACAAATAGAAAGGAGAGCACAAGAGCAAGGTATAGATTCTAAGACAGGTGCACAGAGGTGTAGAAGCTCAGAAAGAAAACAGGCCCTTAGGCCCATTACATCTGTGCCAGTCAAAACCAACTAAACAATACTAATTCCATTTTCCAGCACAAGGCAATGCCTTGACAACATCACTGCATATCAACATATTAAAACATTGAAGGTTTCTGCCAATCCCAACTGACAGGTAAGTTACAGATTCCCACCACTGTCCGGATGAAAACATTTCCCCACATCCTGTCTGCACCACCTGTTGCTTACCTTAAATCTACATCCCCAGGTCATTGATCTCCCCATCAAGGGGAGAAGTCTCTTCCTGTCTAAGTCCCTCAACTTTATAGAGTCAGAAACATCTCTCCTCTCAACGTCCTCTGCTTCAAGGAAAACAGCCCCAGTCTGTCTGATCTTTCTTACGATCTTAGATTTATATTGGAAGATCTTCACGATTAAAAAAAATTATTATGCTATGAAATGACAGGCCTGAGCAACTATATAGAACAAAGGTTATAGATGGTCTAACAAAAGCCTTCTCTCACCGATTTCTCTCACAGACAATGTTGTAGCAAACGGCTCATACCTGAAAGGGTTTATTCATCACAAGATAAGTTCTACCTGTCAGGATATAAGGGACTGCTCATTAGAGGTGCTAACCAGGTTTAAATGGAGCTTTAATGACCATCCAGTTGTTCTTGTGCTAAGCTAGTGCTAAAGGAGTAATGCATGCTTATTCAAGTTCAGCCTGATACCTCACAAGATATAACTTCAGTATTCAGTATCTATTTCCATTACAACTTCGCAATTAAACTTTATGGTTGATTGAGATTAAACTTCTCTTCGACTGAAGACAGTGTATGGACATTCTTCCCCCAGTTTCAGTAACTTAGACTTCCATCAATAAGGATCATTAGTACCTGTACCCAGGGCATCTCAGGATGGTTTCAAAAGAACTTGACCACACAAACTGGTGTACCACCCAAAAGCAACAGAGCAAGGACGACGATAACAATGGTGAGGCAGACATCTGGAGTGAAAATTTCCAATGGTTAAAAGGAACCTGAAAATTCTCTAGCAATTCAGTTTATGGCACTTGTTATAGTTAACAAAAACAAAGAAATATTACACAGCACAGGTCAAAATCAGTTTAAGTCAGCATTGGATTCATCGCCAATCCATTAGCACTATTTTGCTTCCAGCTGCATTCTGTTTACCTGCTGTCCAAAAAAACAAGCAAACTGGAGGCTATGAACTAACTATTGGGCTTCACACCAATTATCCAGCTGGTGGATAACCCAAGGCAGTAATTCAATCTTCAGTGTCTGTTTTTATGAAGGCAGAGTTACATCATAGAATTCCTACTTTGTAACTCACTGCCAGCTGTCCTACTTGACATCCAGTAACTCCCCTTCTACGGTCAGAGGTATCAACACCCTTGTCTTTTGATCATTTCCAATCTTCAGTCAGATCAGAATTCTGCTCAACATGGAAATAATGTTGTTGCCCATTCATGTTTTGTTTTTAAAATCTCACAGCTAAGAGGAGCAATAGAATGATTTGTGTTTTCATTTGTTTATGCAATTACTGCCATCACTTCTTCCCTCATGACATTAGTTCATGCTGGGATTACACTCCTCTTAATTGGCAGCTCTCTGGTATAAAAATCCTCTCAGATATGTAGTTAAACAATGGGCAAGGTATTTTTCATAACATTATTTGTAGACTGTGGACACAAACTTAGAGGAAAGTGATCAAGGAATTAGTTTCCTAGATCAGAAATGGATGAACTTAAGAGGGTCAGTGAGGAGACTTCCAGGTGTGTCTTGCCTCAATTGGTTTTCATGACCAATTGGGGGAAGGATTGGGGGTAAGGGGTGTCTATTATATCAGCATTGGGAAAACCATTGTGAACCAGCTCAAACACAAATAGCTGGGAGAAACTCAGCAGGACTGAGCATCTGTGGAGAAACCGCAGAGTCAAAATTTCAGGCCCATTAACCCTTCAAATGTTCACTCTGCTTGGTCTCCACAGATCCTGCCAGAACTTCAGTTTCTCCAGTAATTTTGATTTTTGTTTCAGATTTCCAGTATCTGCAGATCTTTAGTTTTTGTTTATGAACCAGCTGATCGCTTTCTTTCAACACTGCGATTGGTAAACATGAGGCACTGCACATCATGCACAATAAATCTGAAGCGACCTTCCTAATTGGCCTCAAGAAACATCCTACTGCAACTAGGCAAAATGCCCTGTTAATCTAATTACACAGTTACAACATAATAATTGACGCTTTCCTTAATAATCTTTATTTCCTTTTGGACCAATTTCCTCCCCAGCTACCTCTGCCTCATGCCTCACCCTCCATTCATCAAAGACCAGCACAAACATTTCCTAGCTGGATACTAAGAACAGGATCCCATTCCCTTCCTTGCCCCAGTGTCATGCGGTGATTAGACAGTCTTTACAACACTGAGATTCACTATTCTAGCATCACCATTATTCAGAGCTCAAGATCAGAATGGGCACAGCATTGATTCACTAAACAATGTATCCCATTACTTTACAAAATTCCTACCCTGCTGTCCCAAATCGACTCATTTTAAACTACATTGGGATATTTCTGCCACCTTACCTAAAAGGTACATTTCACATGCTAGCTAGAAACAGGTGCTGATCATTTGCAGGTAGCATCATGTCAACTTCATCACCAAACTGTAGTGCCAGTGAGGCTCACCAGATAGCAATCACTAAGTAGGGACACTGGTTATTTTCTCTCCCTAATCCAGCCAACTCCATCTTAGTTTGAGATGAATCTGTAGGTACTGTGAATCAGAACCAAAACCTTCCTGGTTTTGGTGGAGGTGGAGGTGGAGGTTTGCATTCAGGGCAGCACAGTGGCTCAGTGGTTAGCACTGCTACCTCACAGATCCAGGGACCTGAGTTCAATTCCAGCCTCAGGCAACTGCGTGCGTGGAGTTTGCACATTCTCCCCATGTCTACATGGGTTTCCTCTGGGTGCTCAGTTTTCCTCCCACAGTCCAAAGATGTGCAGGTTAGGTGAACTGGCAATGCTAAATTGCCCATAGTGTTCAGGGATGTGTAGGTTGGGTGTAATAGTTAGGGGTAAATATCATTAATAGGGGAGGGGAATGAGTCTAGGTGGGTTACCCTTCGGAGGGTTGATGTGGACTTGTTGTGCCAAAGGGTTTGTTTCCACATCGTAGGGATTCTAGATTCTAGGTATTCCAGACTCATTGGGATCTTTTAATGAAAATGTAATTTTCATTTAGATGGAAGGATCTCATTAGGGCTTTATTTGTGTTTTCCTCGTTAATACACTGCTCTTACTGTGATGGTGGCATGGGGTTATGCCCTTAGAGTCCAATCCAGGAAGGCGGAGATCCAGGTTCAGCCCAGGTTCTGGATTGTAACTGGTAAGATTTCCCTTTGATTCCTGCTGTAAACTAATAAATAAATCTCAGTTTCCACTTTCTCTCCACTAGTCCAGTAACGAGTGCAAGACACCCATCACAGTTTGCTCAGAATCCATCACATACCATGGGGACGAGAGTGACACATTATGTTGGGATCATTCCTGTTATTATGGATTGAACATGATTCAGTTGCTTTTAAAATGAACTAACTTAAACATTGAAATTTGAAGATGAGCATCTTACCTCCAACGAGCGCAGAATCCATTCCACCATTACTGACAGGTGTATGTCCTGCTTTAGAAGGCTCTGCAATAAAACACATCAGAGAATCAATCAATCAATCTATCAATCAGTCTGTTTAAGTATCTTTGCTGGAGCACATGGCCAGTCTAGAGAAACCAAGGATAACCTTTAAGATCTCATAAAACCCTTGTCCTCAAGAAAGCATGTCTAGATAAAGAAATTTGCATCAGCTCGACCCTTTTGGGCACTTTACAACCTGAACATTATCAGTTCAGGTCCAATTCCAGGAATGGAAAATGTAATCTAGATTCTAGACCAATTCCAAGAGACAGCCTCGTAATTGATAGTGATAGCATGATGTGATTTTGAACTAAATTTAGATTTACCAGATGAGAGAGGTCAGAGTATTACAGAAAAGGTATCTGGTCAACACTCTCTCCTGAATCAATAGTATCAGAAGGAAATGGTCTGGTCATTCATCTGTTTTGCTATTTTTATAGATCAACCACATGTTCAAGAATAAAACTTCAGGGCGATTCCAGCATCCACACTATATTATTTCTGTTTCCTTCCATTGTACCAAATGTTGAGTGACAATCTTCACAAACTAGGCTGGGTGGGTGAAGAAGCAGCCTTAAAAAATGATAAAATATTCCAAAATTAGCAGAGAAGGAACTTAGGAACTTGGTTAAAACTGTATTTCGTTTTGAAGTTGGGATATTTTATCTCCTGTGTGTGGTGCTTCTTTGATCCTCCCCAGATCTCTTCCAACTTACAAATCCATTGAGTTCGACAAATAGACAAAACAAGGTCCAACTCCATTCCTGCTGGACTCTGATTTAAAGGGTTAAGTAGGCAGTATCAGTGACATGGTCATGTGATGAAGGATTCTGCTGAGAGATGGTTCTATGTGAAGCCTCATGCTCAGGCTTTTCCACGATATAATTAAAAGACAATGTTCAATAAATGTTTATCAATAGCTTAGACTCCTGTAATCTCTATCAATGCTAATTAAGACCCACAATATTGTTAACAATGATTTTACAGAGGTCCTTAGGCAATAAGTTACTCAAAAAGAACCCATATTGAAGCTAACATAACATAGCACAAGTCATTTGCATGTAGCAGAAAACAAATAGGGGATAGTTGTAACAACCAACATCAGAATACAACAGTATAAATTTTCATACGGGAGCAAAGTTTGCATGTGCTATTCATAATAAATTTGACTTCCATCTCCAGCAGTCAATATGATTTCTGCAGAGGTCTGTTTATTATACACTCAGAGGGACAAGTTAGGGATATGGAGTATTATGTAATCAGATATTGAATATTAATAAAATCTATTGTTTACAGGACACACACAAAGACCAAACCTGGACAGACCAGGGTGAATGTGGGAAGGACGTTCGCTATGCCCAGAAGCAGGGGTCATAGTTTAAGGATACAGAGGCGACCTCTTAGGACGGAGACGAGGAGAAATTTCTTCATCCAGAGTAGTGAGTCTGTGAAATTCTCTGCCGTGGCAAGCAGTTGAGGCCAAACCATTGGAGTTTTTTCAACAAAGACATAAATATAGTTCTTAGGGCTAAAGAGAAGAAGGGTATGAGAAGAAAGCAGGAAGATGGCACTGAGTTAGATGGTCAACGTTAATCACATTGAATGGTGGAACAGGCTTGAAGGGTTGAATGTCCCCACTTATCTCTCCACCCTGGAGGCTCCCTGCCTCCATTCCTGATGAAGGGCTTTTGCCAGAAACGTCAATTTTCCTGATCCTCGGATGCTGCCTGACCTGCTGTGCTTTTCCAGCACCACTCTAACCTAAACACTTGAAGGGTTGAATGGTCTACTCCTGCTTCTATTGTCAATGTTTCTACAAACAAAGCAGCATTGATGCACCCAGATTTGTTAACCTTCCAGAGGTCCACATTTGCATCTGGGGTTTGGGGGTGGGGGAGGATGACAATGCTGGTCACAGCTGTCTCACGGTGTTGTCTGACTAAACAAAACAGTGTTGCAATGTCCCTCACACCAAAATCAGCATCTCTGGGTACGTAATGGCCCAGTAGCAGGACAGCCTCGCCAGAGTCGGTGGCAGCAGTGATCTTGTAACAAGTCTTCAGCAGTAGGTGGCAACAGGGGAAAGAGGAAATGAAGGTGAGGGAGGGCACGAGACCGAGAAAACCATTTCTGGAGGAATGGGCATCTTTGGCAGAAAGGGAACGCATGGAGAAAAGGAGACAGAGGCAAAGGATTTCCTGTATCAGCTCCGTTCTACTTAAATAGCCAACTTTTCCAGTTTAATCTTCATTCCCCTGGCCCTAGGCCTTTAGAAACATGAAGGCAAATTAAGGAATTCTTGCTCCATGATTTTTAGGTCATCCAATCCATCTGTTGCAGTACATAGTCAATGACCAGGCGTGGCTGTTTCAAAAGGCTAAGCCCACACCAGGAGAGCTGCCCAGTTTCTCTCCTTTGTTTA
Organism: Chiloscyllium plagiosum; assembly: GCF_004010195.1. Classification (NCBI taxonomy): domain Eukaryota; kingdom Metazoa; phylum Chordata; class Chondrichthyes; order Orectolobiformes; family Hemiscylliidae; genus Chiloscyllium; species Chiloscyllium plagiosum. The sequence goes on along the minus strand of NW_025214743.1, from coordinate 19,562 downwards.
CAATCCATAGTGTTTGCCAGACCATTCCATGGGGCATTTGAGTCATTTATTGTGAGTCCAGAGTCTCATGTAGAACAGACTAGGCAAGTTTGGCAGATTTCCTTCTTAGAAAGGCCTTGTATTTTTCCAAAAATCAATGATGGTTACAGCGGACTTTTAATTGCACATTTTGTTGAATTCAAATTTTGCCATCTGCATGGGCGTAATTTGAACTCATGTCCCCAGAGTGGGAGTGCAAGTCCCGTGACATTATCACTACGCCACTGCCTTTCCTAAACTAGAAACTTTAACCAGTCCAGAAGATCTCCAATACATTTCAATTCCTAATCTTTGTCGAGTTTGCTGAACTGAACCTTAGTCACATACAAACTGATACTCCAGGGCCCAACAGGAACAAAGGATTGACCAGGGTTTCTACTTAATTTAGTTACTAGTTCTACATCTATCACTTAAGGGTAGGACCAGACCCTATCACATTTGAAGGGAATTCTGATATTTTATAGCTTACTGCAGCATTGAAGGAGTGCTGTGCTGCCTGTGGGATCAGCCTTGGGCTAATTTGATCATTTTCAATTAGACATTAGAAAGAAAAATCACTGAAGAGCAGAAGGTTTCTTCTGGTGCTCTTGATTTCTTGACTAACATTAAAGTACATTCTCAGATTATGAAAGGGTGCCTGTGATTGTCATTCTATCCACCACCTTAAACATTCACTCCTTCATCACCTATGTACTGTGGTGGCAGCTTGTACAGCTAACAAGTTTCTGCACTGTGTTTTGAGGACTCCTTTGAAAGCCTTGTAGTTGTACCTTGCCTTTAACAGAGTATATCTTTAATGGTTTAAGTGTAGTTGGTTGCTGTAATATCTGCTTCATAGCAGACATTTTCTGCTTTGAGAAAACAAGCCCACTGATTTAATTAATTCCTGATGAGCGATTAAATATTGGACCATTAAACATGATAGAAAGCATGTTGAAAATCTGTGATCGCTAAAACCTAAATTGCCAAAGGCAACAGGCAACACTGATTCCTGCGCATGCAAGATGTACAACCACCTTGGTTTGGAAGTACATTGCCATTCTTTTACAGTCATCAAGTCAAAAATAAATCTAATTCCCTCCCGAAAAGTGGGTGTACATACCACCATATACATTGCTGTGTAAAAACGGAAACTGGCACTGATCGCCTTAACAGTTGTGCAGAATAGGCAAAAAAATGTTGGATGGGGTTGGGGGCGGGGTGCGGTGTTGGGGGGCAGTGTTGGATGGGGTGGGGGCTTGCACGCTGTGTGCTGCTGCAGTCTCCTGAATAGGGAGCAGACTTTAAAAACTCCAAGCCCCAGAGGAAAGACATGTAATTGATTAACCGAATAAATCGATTATCCGAATGAAATAGTGCCCACCCATCACGTTCGGATAATCGAGGTTCCCCTGTTGTTGTAGTTTTAAAAGGTAATTGGTAGAGTACCACATGTTAGGCTACACAATAAGAGCTCAGGATGTTGGACGTAATTTATTAGCATGGGCCTAGCAAGGATTGACCAACACAAAAACAGAATTTGCTGGAGAAATTCAGTCTGGTAGCATCTGTAGGAAGAAAGTAGAGTTAATGGATCGAGTCTGGCGAGCCTTCATCAGTTTCAGATCTCAGCATCGGTAGCTCTTTGTTTTGGTTCAGAGGATTGGCCTAGTTGGTTATAAGGTGAGGAGGGAACATTTTAGGATGGTAACCTTTAATTAATGGAGTGCCAGTGGGATCAGTGCTGCAGCCACAATTATTTACTGTATGTTAGTGACTAGGAAGAGGAAACTGAATGTACAATAGTTACGTTTATTGTCAGAAAGTAGAAATAGGCCATTTGACCCTTTGAGCCTGCTCTGCCATACAACATGATAACGGCTGAACATTAACTCAGTCCCAGTTCTCTCTGCATACTCATTGATCCCTTTGGCTCTAAAAAGAATTATATTTATCACCTTCTTGAAAATATTCAATGTTCTGTCATCAACCACTTTCTATGGCAGAGTATTGCACAGGCTCACCACTCTCTGGGTGAAAAAATTCTTGTTAGCTTAGTTCTAAAGAACCTAACCCATGTCCCTAAACTGTGATTCCTTGTTCAGAGCTCCCTAGTCATAGGGTCTGTTTCTATACTGTACATCTGTGACTCTTTGGTCCACCCGTCCATGCTGACCAGATATGCTAATTTAATCTAGCCCCATTTGCTAGCACTTGGCCCATATCCCTCCAAACCTTTCCTATTCATGTACCTATCCAGATGCCTTTTAAAATGTTGTAATTGTACCAGCCTTCACCGCTTCCTCTGGCAGCTCATTTCATACATGTACTACCCCCTGCATGAACAAGTTGCCCCTTAGGTCTCTTATGTCTTTCCCCACTCACCCTTAACCTATGCCTTCTAGTTCTAGACTCACCCACCTCATTTATTTTGTCTAGTCTTGTTTGAGTTTTATACATTTCAATGAGATTCCCAGTCATTTTTAAAAATTCCACTGAATGGTCCGAATGAATCTTCTCTCACTGCTGTTAAGAAAGGTGACACAGAAATAGATGGGAAACAAGTGTTGGAGATGAAACAGGCTCTATGGAGGAATTAGGAGAAAGTGAGGATTGCAGATGCTGGAGAGTTAGAGTCGGAAAGTGTGGCGCTAGCAAAGCACAGCAGGTCAGGTAGTGTCCGAAAAGAAGGAGACTCACTGTTCAGGCGTAAGCCCCCTTCATCTATAGAGGAATTAGACAGATTAATTATGTGGACGGAAAAAAGGAATAAAATTTGGGAAAACGTGAGGTTGTGTGCTTTGGTGGGATGTTGCTTAGGATGGAAGATTTAAGCTTGAAGCAAGGTTGAATAGGTTTGGGCTGTTTGCATTAGAGCAGAGAAGACTGAGAGGTGATCTGATTGAAGTGCACAGAGTCTTCTCTGGGTTGCGCTTCAGCGGGCGGTGTGGACTTGTTGGGCCGAAGGGCCTGTTTCCACACTAAGTAATCTAAGTAATCTAATCTAATCTAAGAAAGTCGTGAGGAGCATGGATAGAGTGGATAAGGAGCAGCTGCTCCCTTTCATTAAAGGGTCAGTCATGAGAGACACTGGCTCAAGGTGAGGGGAAGGAGTTTAGTGGCGAGACATGAGGAAAAAGCTTTGTACCCAGAAGGGTGGTGACAGTCTGGAATGTGTTTTCTGGGAGGGTGGCAAAAGGAGAGTTACCTCATATCCTTTCAAAAAGTACCTGAATGAGCACTTGGCACGCCGTACCATTCAAGGCTATGGGCCAAGTGCTGGCAAATGGTATTAGGTTGAAGGTCAGGCATTTCTCACCTGTTGGGGTAGATGATGGCCCAAATGGAGAAGGGTGGTGACAGTCTGGAATGTGTTTTCTGGGAGGGTGGCAAAAGGAGAGTTACCTCATATCCTTTCAAAAAGTACCTGAATGAGCACTTGGCACGCCGTAACATTCAAGGCTATGGGCCAAGTGCTGGCAAATGGTATTAGGTTGAAGGTCAGGCATTTCTCACCTTTTGGGGTAGATGATGGCCCAAATGGCCTCTTCTGCACTGTATGATTCTATGATTCCAAGAGGAGTTGATTATTATTTGATTGGAGAGATGGAGATGACCTTTACTGCAAATGGAAAGGAGCACAAAATTTGGGAGGATTTGCTAAAATTATGCAAGGCACTAGTCTAGCCACAGTTGCAATGAAGACTTTTGGGCCCCTTATCTAATGAAGGCACAGTTGCATTGAAGATAGAACAGAAGGTTTTCACTCGGCTGGCGGGACTGCTTTATAAGGAGAGGTTGAGTTGCTTGGGACTGTACGCATTGGCTTTAGAAGTAAGAAAAGCGAAACATACAAAGATTTTTATCGGACTTAACAGGGTACATTGTTCTCTCTTGTGAGAGGGTTGAAGATCAGAGGACATAAGCTCAATTGGGGGGAGTCACCGTTTCAGAAGAGTCCTGTAGCATGGAAACAGGGCCTTCAGCCCAACACATCCACGTTGACCTGGTTTCCCAAAATGAACTGGTACCCACTTGCCCGCTCTCTCTCTAAACCCTTCCTATTCATCTACCTGGCCAAGTGCCTTTTAAATGTTGTAAATGTACCAGCCTCCACCACTTCCTCTGGCAGCTCATTTTTATACACGCATGTGAAAAGTTGCCCCTCAGATCCCCTCTTAAAACTTTGCCCTCTCACCTTAAACCTGTGCCCTTTAGTTGTGAACACCCCACCCTGTGGAAAATACCTTGCCTATTTGCTCTCATGATTTTATAAACCTCTACAAGGTCACCCCTCAGCCTCCAACGTTCTAAAGTCCAAACCTCTCCTTATAACTCAAACTCACCAATCCTGGTAATGTCATTGCAAATCTTTTTTGCAACTTTTCCAGTTTAATAAAATCTATAGCAGGGCAAGCATAGATGAGGATTTTTGCCTCTCAGAGGCTGGTGAATCTGTGGAACTCTTTATCATAAAGAAGGCTGTGAAGACTGTGGAGGTAAGTATATTGAAGGCTGAGATAGACAATTTTAGCCAGTGAGAGAACCAAAGAGTAATGGGGAAAAGGCAGGAAAGGGGAATTAAGCAGTTTTTAAGATCAGACATGAGCTCATTGGATAGCAGAGCACAGTGAAAAGGGCTGAATGGCCCACCTCTGTTTCTAGATCTTATGGTTGTTGGCAGCAGTAAAACCACCTGACAGAGATAAAGATAGAATTTTATAATCTATTTGCCAACAGTTCAGCTTCCTTAGAGATGCTCATCTATCGACTAACCGAGCACAGCTCAAACGTTTCCATGCTACATAAACAATTCTCAGCCAACACAGAAACAGCAAAAAAAAGTTACAATTCCGATACTTGCTCCACATAATACAACTGCTGCTCATTGTAATATTCCCCAGCTTACTGCTAAAGGCCAGGATAATTGTTTCTTAAAGAAAGGCCTAACTTGGAAAAAGATATTCATGGGATAAAAGCATAATGTTCAGAAAATGGAGCTTAGTCTGTTATTTTTGGCTAAGTTTAATACACGTAGATAACAATGGATTTGACTGCCAACACAAAACAGCCCTAGACATTTGTACGGATGAGCAAAAGTGCATTATGCAAGAACGTTAAAATGTTAATCAAATACATGTGTACAAATAGTCACACCCACTGAGTAAACCCTCTGGAAAACCAACTTGAAAAGTCAGTGACAGGGGGTGGGGAAGGGGAATTATTGTCAGCCCTCTACATCAGCAGGGACAGGCAGATAGTGATCACTGGAACTCAACAGCTGTACATAACATCTAACTATTTTTGTCTTTAGACCACTATTTTCCATTCAGTTTAAAAAGCAAGTGTTTGAATCACTAATTTACCTCAGCACTACATTGTATTATAAAAACTGTGCCCTATTAGTGAGAGAGTGAGAGAAAAGAGTGCGCGAGAGCTTGAGAGCGAGCGAGAGAGTGAGAGCGTGCGAGAGTGAGGAGAGAGTGCGAGCGTGAAAGAGAGCGAGAGGGCGAGAGGGCACGAGGGAGAGCGTGCGAGAGTCCAGCAAAAATAGACTGAATGGTTTCCATCTGTGATGAATGATTCCATCATGTGTAGGTTATTGCTTTAGTTTTAGCTCAATGTCACTCTGCAAGGCGCATCAGCACAAATGATTATTAGTCAGCTCACGATAGATACTTCTATCCATTCAATATTCTTTCCACTTACGCCTGGGCAGAAATGCTTTGAGTTGTTCACTCGCAGTCCTTCTTTCCACTAAACCCATCAACAACCCTTGCTAAATTATCAGGAAGGGAAAGGACACTGAGGCATGGTTTATTGACCACAGGGGAAGCAAGGGAGCGACACAAGGAGTGGTAAATGGGGCCCTTTGCATTATCACTTCCAACAGAAACAATGGTAAAGCTCTTCAACATTTCAGGCAAGGTGATGGCCTAGTGGTATTATTGCTAGACTATTAATCCAAAGACTCAGGTAAAAGGACCTGGGTTTGAATCCGGCTGTGGCAGATGGTGAAATTTGACTTCGATTTTTTAAAAAACTCAAGTGTCTAATGATGGCCATTATTGATTGCCAAAAAATAAATAAACAAACCATCTGGCTCACTAATGTCCTTTAAGGAAGAAAACTGTCATCCTTACTTGGTCTGGCTTACATTTGGTTCCAGATTCTCAGCAATATGTCTGACTCGGAGCTATCCTCTGGACAATTAGAGATGAGCAATAAATACTGGCCTTGCCAGCAATCCCTTATCCCATGAATGAATGAAAAAAAAAATGGTAGGAGAGAGCACTTACAGGTAGAGAGAAAACTCATACTGGAGGGTCAGAAAGAAGCATAGAATTTAAAATAAATGCTATTTTAGAAGCTGGAAAACTCTAGAACTTTCTTATTTTATTCCCCCCGCCAGTGGGAGAAGCAAATAAAGAACAACTTCAAGTAGTAGTTAGAATTTGGATTGCACTGATCGAGACATGTCAGGTAAGGTCAATAGAATCGTGGCTTCCAAAAAGAGAGAGCTGGAAAAAATGCATGCATAGAAAACATTTGGAGGGTTGTAACGAAAGGACAAGGGAGTGAGAGTGGGTGAATTATTCTTCCATGGTGGCAGCACAAACAACAGGCCACATGGCCACTTCCTGTTCTGCATTCATTTTGTGGATTTGTTTGGGAAACATGTTTCACCACTATCTGGCCAACTCAATAGCAAATTTAAAATGAATCCATCAGCATAGAATCATTGGTTGTTTTTGTTTCCACATCAAGTGATGAAAAATAACCCTGTCATATTGGCTAGCTTCCTGCATAAAATGATACTGACCCAAGAGGAGGGAAATAGCTGATAAACTCTGGTCTGACAGATGGAAGTCTCAGGCTGCTCAAACATTCATTGCGTAAAATATTCAATATCTAGCTTTGTTCCTGTCAAAACCAATAAAGACATTATCAATCAAGTGTACACCTAAAAGCCTGGGATAAACTAAAACCATCTGAACCTTGTTTTTTATTCCTAGCCTCCTATTGACAGCAGGACAACAGACAACAAGCAACTTGTTTTTGTGCGGTATAACCAAAGACCTAGTTGTTGGATTCTGTACCATCGTGCCCTCTATTTATGACATTGTAACTAGAGAGCTTTTGGCCAAATTAATATGTTATCTTAGAGTTACAACAAACAGAATTGTTCATAGGTCTGGTTCTGGATAGAGAAAGGGCTAACGTCACTACATATCAGCATTGACTGTACAGTTACAATGTTTATCATATCCAGGAGGTGTTTTTTGCTGCAAAATGGTCATTTTTCATTGAAATTTTAGAAAGTAGGCCATTCAGCCCTTCAAGCCTATCCCACCATTCAATAATATCATGGCTGATCATGAATTTCACTATCCCATTCTCGCAAACTCTCCAAATCCCCTTGATCCCTTTAGCCAGAAGGGCCATGTCCAGCTCCCTCTTGAGAATATCCAGGGAACTGGGTCTAACAGCTTTCTGTGGTGAGAAAACAAAATCTCTCGTCTTCTCCATCTCTTTCCCACAGTAGCCAAGACAATATTCCAGTTACATTCAGGAAACATTGTCCGGCCTCAGATGTTGCTAGCTTATTGTGCCCATTCTTTCCTGGCAACAATTAATTATTTTGCTCCATCGTACCAGAAAGACAAAACAAAAATCTGGAGCACAGCTTAAGATCAAAAGCTCAAATACTTCACAAATAAGAGAAGACGCGTGATTTAAAAAAAACTTCAGGTAGGACAAATGTTAAACAGTTACCCAATGTTAAAAATCACACTAGATTTGTTGAGATACATGGCATTGGCACAATTATTATAAGAGGACAAAGCATGTGCTAGAGGGCAAAGCATTGTTACCTGGTCCAGGGTAAATACTGAAAACCACTTTGTACGCATCAGATTTAAAAGTTAACATTCGCCTGTCAATTGGGAGCATTTTTCAAGGAACCAACTCATGACAACTTCCATTCAGGAAGCACATATTACGAAACTGACAAAAAAAAAAGTGGCAGATCGGAAGGAAGGATGTTGTGAAACTTGAAAGAGTTCAGAAAGGATTTACAAGGATGTTGCGAGGGTTGGAGGATTTGAGCTATAAAGAGGCTGAATATACTGGGGCTGCTTTCTCTGGAGTGTCGGAGGCTGAGGGGTGATCTCAGAGGTTTATAAAATCATGAGGGTCATGAAAAGTGTAAATAACCAGTGTCTTTTCCCTAGGGTGTGGGAGTCCAGAACTAGAGGGCGTAGGTTTAGGGTGAGATGGGAAAGACAAAAAAAGAGACCCAAGGAGCAAATTTTTCACACAGAGGGTGGTGCGTGTATGGAATGAGCTGCCAGAGGAAGTGGTGGAGGCTGGTACAATTGCAGCGTTTAAAATGCATCTGGATGGGTATAATGAAAAGGAAGGGTTGAGAGGGATATGGGTTGAATGCTGGCAAATGGGACTACTTTAGGTTTAGATATCTGGTTGGCATGGATGAGTTGGACCGAAGGGTCTATTTTCAGAGATTGATAACAATTATGGGCACGGTAACCTTTTGTTCAATGAAAGGATCATGGTTGAGAGGAGAATAAGAGGGAGTGGTATCCTAGAGTGCGCATTCAGCCTCTGCAGTGTAGAGGTCAGCACACCAGACAGACAAACAACAGCACCATCCTGGTCAGCAGGCTTAATTACAAAGTTAGGGTTGAATCTGAGAGCAGAGTGTGCAGTCAGTTCAGAGGGAGATAGGTTCGAATGGGTGACAGGCAGAGAAATTGAGGCAACCAATGTCAGATGCATTACTGGAAATTTCATCATATGACCCTTCAATGTCCCCACCTGTCAAATAGCCTTTCCTTCACAGTATTTCTTCTATTTTTGTCAAGAGTTAAGGGTTGTTCATAGAAAAGGAACAAAGGCATAAGGTTTTGCATGTAGCATTGTTCGGGCAATTAATGTTCCATCCCTCTAGACTCCAGGGTCATTCAGAAAGAGGAAACAAAATATGACAATGTGATTTGCAATGCAACAGTGTTATATAAAGGGAGGCCAGAATGCAAGCATAAGTCAAATTTACTCAGGGCTGCTATCACTTTCCATCTAGATGCTCAGTGCAGCGAGCCACCATATCCTAGTCACAAAGACTGACATCTGTGCCTGGCATATATAAAATGAAAGTTGACAGAAGCTTATCCCAAGCAATACAAATGCTGTCAAAGTATTCTTCAGCAAAGAGTTAATTCACATATTAGTCCTCGAAGATTGCTCTATCTGTGCTACACAATGAAAGTGCGCCCTCATTAGATGGGGTGTGGGGGTGGATGTGTGGTTACATTTGGGTCATTTAAGACTCATATCAGCTCTGAAATGTAATCCAATACTTTCATTGTCCAAAAATCCAGCACAAAGTGAAAGTAATCCATCAATCAGCCAGCCTTGACTTACACAGATGCTGGGTGGAAAAAGAAATGCCAGTCAGGAACAAAAAATCCTCTAAGTGATGTATTCTCTCAGCCTATGTCAGATCTAGTAGCAAAAATGCAGAGAGAAAGGGTTTATTTTAAATTGAGGGCAAATATCAAAAGATTTATGCACAAATGTACATTATAACTTAGAGCCCAGACTACACGGTTGTGATTTATTGGTTAACAACATGACTTTCCTAATGAATTACAAAGTACAAAGTACAGTCATAGGACCATAAGTGGTAGGAGCAGAATGAGGCAATTCATTCCATTGAATCTGCTTCACCATTCAATGAGATCATGGCTGATCTGATGATCCTCAAATCCAATTTCCTGCCTTTTCCACATAACCCTCAATTCTCTCTGGATTGAAAATTTGATCATCTTAGCCTTGAGTATACTCAACAACCAGCCTCGACAGATCTAAGAGGTACAAAATTTCACAGATTCACTGTTTGAGAAAATGACTATCCTGGCTGTGCAACCACTTACTTTGAATTGATGTTCGCTGGTGCTAGGCTTTCCCACAAGGGGGAAGCACATCTCTATCAAGCCACCCCAAGTATATTTGGGGAGAAAGTGAGGTCTGCAGATGCTGGAGATCAAAGTTGAAACTTTATTGCTGGAACAGCACAGCAGGTCAGGCAGCATCCAGGGAACAGGAGATTCGACGTTTCGGGCACAGGCCCTTCTTCAGGACTGAAACGTCGAATCTCCTGTTCCCTGGATGCTGCCTGACCTGCTGTGCTGTTCCAGCAATAAAGTTTCAACCAAGTATATTTGGGTAAAGTAGCCCATCTTTTGACCTCCATCGAGTACAGAAGCCAACCTGCTCAATTTCTCATCATTAGAGAGTCTGTGCAGCTGATTCCCCCGAGTTAACTTTTTCTGGAGTGCCTCTAATGTCAGTCTATCTTCTTTAGATAAGGGATCCAAACTTGTTCTCAGTATTCTAGGTGTGGTCTGTTTTGTGTCATGTACAGTAGTTTTGTCAGAGATTGCATCATACTCCAGCCTACCCATTCTTCAAGTGTCTCCCAATATATTTAGTAACAATATCTAAAACTTGCTAATGTAACTTGTAGCCAATAACCAAGGTGCAATAAAATGCATAACATATAAAACATGAGCATCATCTCATTAAGACTCAGTAGTGGTTTTCCTTTACAACTATCAACCCTGTCGGGCCCCAGGCCCAGTCAAGAAACCTCAAAAATTACTCATCCCTATCCTGAAAGAGCAACCCTTGATTTTAAAACAAAGCCCCCTGTTCTGAACTGACAACCAGGGAGTTCACAAGGATGATTCACTCGATGGAGAGAGTGCCTTATGAGCAAAGATTAAACAGGATTGGGACTCTACATATTGGAATTTAGATGAACGAGAGGTCCTCTCATTGAAACATATGTTCCCAAAGGGTCTTGGGGTGGTAAATTTTGAGTGGATGCTTCCCGCTTGGCAGAGTCTAGGACCAGAGGGTATCGTTTCAGAATTAATGGTGAGGGGCAATTTAAAGCTGACATGAGGAAGAAATTCTGAGAGTCGAGTTCCTTTGAAACTCCTTCCACAGAGCGCTGCAGGGGGTAAAGGCCTTGTGTACAGTTCAGGCAGAGATAGACAAGTTTGATGGGTCTTTAGTAGCATGGTTTAGAAGGAAGGAAGTGAGGACTGCAGATGCTGGAGACCAGAGTTGAAGAGTGTGGCACTGGAATCAGCCAGTCGGGCAACATCCGAGATGCAAGAGAGTAAATGTTTTGAGCATAAGCTGTTCATCAGGAATGAATGGATTAGAAATTGGCTAAAAGATAGGAACAGAAATTAAGTCTGGATAGATCTTGCTTCAATTGGAGATAAATTAAAAGTGATGTTGAGAGCCTTGCATTTTCTGATTTATATGCATAATTTGGAGATGGGTTTGAGGGCAAAGTCTCTGAATTTGCAGGCAATACTAAGCGAGGAGCAACAGTGAATTGTGAGACTGGCATGGAGCGATTTCAGAGACACTGACAAGTTAGCCAAATGGACAGATACCTGGCAGATGAATTTCAATGCACAGAAATGACAGTGTAATGATTGTAACAAAGTCAGCTAGGTGGACCTCATAGAATAGGAGTTCCCTGATCAGACCAGGTTTAGACATCCAGTCAAGGAGCCCTGACTGACAGAACGAAACAGGAGTGTCACACATCCCGCTCAGAGAGATGAATCAGTGTCAAGGAATTTCCACATGTAAATAAGGGGTGATTTGCTGATGCAGGCACCAGCCTCTGCTGAGTTATTTGAGTGAGATAATGTATTTTGATTAAAGAAACAGATATTACAGGCTCAAACGTACAACTTTAATGGAGAGTACAGAAGGGCCTCAAGATTCATGTGCATAATTCTCAGAATGTGGTCACAAGCAGCATGTGGCTCTGTGGTTAGCACTGCTGCCTCACAGCACCAAAGACCAGAGTTTGATTCCAGCTTTGGGTGACTGTGTACGTGGAGTTTGCATGTTCTCTCAATGTCAGCATGGGTTTCCTTCATGTGCTCTGGTTTCCTCCCACAATCCAAAGATATGCAGGTTAGGTGGATTGGCCATGCTAAATTTCTGAGTGTCCAGGGATGTGTAGGTTAGGTGGATTAATTATGGTTAAAAACCCCATATGGCTGGGGTGGGGTGCTGAGGTTTGGTGCAGAATCAACGTGCCAAATGGGTGCTACCTGCCCCGTAGGGATTCTGCAATCCTCTTTTGTTGAAACAGTTGTTAAAGTAGCTTATAAATAGAGGAAGGGAGTTGTAAAAGCAAACAAGTTATGCAAATTAATGATTAGACCACATTTAGAGTCATAAAGCTGTACAGCACGGAAACAGACCCTTCAGTCCAACTTGTCCATGCCAACCAGATATCCTAAATTAATCTAGTCCCATTTGCCAGCACTTGGCCCAGATCCCTCTAAATCCTTCCGATTCGTATATCCATCCAGATGCTTTTTAAAAATGTTCTAATTTTCCCAGCCTCAACCACTTCCTCTGGCAGTTCATTCCATACATGCATGACCCTCTGCATGAAGAACTTGCCCCTTAGTTCTCTTTTATATCTTTCCACTCTCACCTTAAATGTTTGCTTTCTAGTTTTTGAGTCCCCTGCCCTGGGGAAAAGACCTTACCGGTTTATCCTAATCATGCCCCTCATGATTTTGTAAACCTCTACAAAGTCACCCCTCAGCCTCTGACACTTCAGGGAAAAAAGCCGCAGTCGATTCAGCCTTGTCCCATAGCTCAAACCCACCAACCCTGGCAACATCCTTATTGATTGCTTCTAAACCTGTTCAAGCTTCACAACGTAATTCTTATAGGAGGGAGACCAGAATTGCACACAGCACTGCAAAAGTGGCTGAACTAATGTTGCAGCTATACGGAACATGACCTTCTAACTCCTACTCTCAATGCTCTGGCCAATAAAGGAAAGCATACCAAATGTCTCTTTCACTCTCCTATCCACCCGTGACTCCACATACACGAACTATGAACGTGCACTCCAATGTCTCTTTATTCAGCAACCCATCCCAGGATTTTATCATTAAGTGTAAAAGCCCTGCTTTGATTTGCCTTTCCAAAATGCAGTACTTCATATTTATCTAAACTGAACCCTATCTACCATTCCTCGGCCCATCGGATCAAAGTCCCATTGTACTCCGGGGTAACCTTATTCACTAACCACTACACTTCTAATTTTAGTGTCATCTGGAAATTTACTAACCTGCTATGTTCATACCCAAATAATTTATATAAATGACAAAAAGCACTGATCCCTGTGGCACACCACTGGTCACAGGCTTCCAGTCTGAAAAGCAACCCTCCACCATCACGCTCTGTCTTCTACCTTTGAGCCAGTTCGGTATCCAAATAGCTAGTTCTCCCTCTATTCCACGTGACCTAACTTTGCTAACCAGTCTGCTATTCGTAACTCTGTCAAATGACAGACTGAAGTCCATATAGATCACATCCGCAATACTACCCTCATCAATCCTCTTACTTTTTCCAAAAACTCAAACAAGTTAGTGAGACAGGATTTCCCATGCAAAATGCCATGTTGACTATCCCTAATTACTCACTGCCTTTCCAAATAGATGTAAAACCTATTCCTCATGATTCCCTCCAACAACGTGCCCACCACAGATATCAGGCTCACCGGTTTATAGTTCCCTCTCTTTTCCTTACCATCTTTCCAAAATAGTGGCCCAATGTTAGCCAACCTCCAGTCTTCTGGCACCTCACGTGTGGCTATTGATGATACAAATACCCCAGCGAGGGGCCCAGTATTCTCTTCTCTTGCTTCCCAGTGTTCTAGGGTACACTTGATCAGATCAGAGGGCTTTATCCACCGTTATGTGCTTTAAGACATCCAGTACCACCTCCTTTGTAATATGAACATTTTTCAAGATGTCACTACTTACTTCTCCACATTCTATATCTTCCATATCCTTCTCCAAAGTAAACACTAATGCAAAATACTCGTTTAGTATCTCACAGGTGAGCTGCCTTGCTGATTTTTAAGGGGCCCTATTCTCTCCCTAGTTACTCATTTGGGTTAATGTATTAGCAGAATCCCTTTGGATTCTCCTTAACTCCTTAACTCCTTAAACACCTCTCCATCCAAGCTGTTAATACAATGGCAGGCCCAGTCTATGTTTGGAAAGCTAAAACCCCCTACCACAATCACCTTCTTCTTCCAGATAACAGATCTCCTTCCAGATAACAGATCTCCTTACAAATTTTGTTTCTCAATTTCTTGATGACTATTGTCAGGGTCTATAGTACAATCCCAATAAGATGATTATCCCTTTCTTAATTCTCAGTTCCACCCAATAACTGATCTGCATGCATTCCAAGGAATATCTTCCCTAATACAGCAATGTAATCCTTAATCAAAAACACCATTCCCCCTCCATGTTTTTTAAATCTTTCCTATAGGACCTATATCCTAAAACATTAAACTGCCAGCCCTATCCATCCCTGAGCCAGGTCTCTGTAATTGCAATGATATCCCAGTCCCATGTTACCAACTATGCCCTCAGTTCATCTGCCTTTCCTGAGGTTTCTTGCTTTGAAATTAATGCAGTTAAATGTATCAGTCCTATCGCATTCTCAGCTTTGTTCCTGTCTACCTTGACTGTTGGAATTATTCCTTTTCCCACTGATATCATTCTGAGACTGCTCCCATTCCTGTCTCTGTCCCAAACCCTCTCACCATTTACTGGTTTAAAATCCTCCCGAGCAGCTCTAGCAAATCTCCCTGCCAGTAAATTAGTTTCCTTTCAATTTAGGTACATTTCTTCCTTCTTATACAGATTACTTCTACACCAGAAAAGATTCCAATGATCCAAAAATGTGAATCCTTCTTCCCTGCACCAACTCCTCAGCCACACATTCATCTGCTCTACCCTCCTATTCTTCCCCTCACTACATCGTTGCAGAGTAATACAGATATTACTACCGTCAAAGACCTCTCTTTTAAATTCTGCCTAACTTCCTATATTCTCTCTTCAGAATCTCATCCTCTTTCCTACCTATGTCATTAGTTCCAATGTGTACAATGACATCCTGCTGGTCCCTCTCTCTCCTTGGTGAGCATTCTGCACCCCTGAGATATCCTTGATCCTGGCACCAGGGAGGCAACACACCATTCTGATGTCTCACCATCAGTTGCAGAAACGCCCGTCTGTGCCTCTGACTAGAGAGTCCCCAATCATAAGTTGACCACTTGGAACCTGATGTACCCCTCATTAGAGCCAGTCTCAGTACCAGGAACCTGGCTGTCCTTGCTACATTCTCCTGAGATTCCATCACTCCCTACATTTTCCATAACAGCACACTTGTTTGAGATGGGGATAGCCACAGGAGACTCCTGGAGGTAACCCATCTACCTGACTATATCTGTGGTTTTTCTCCCTTTCTATAACTGCCATCTATCACACCCCCTAGCTCCTGTAAATTCCTCATTGCCTCCAAGTACTGCTCCAAACGATCCGTGCGATCCAATAGGATTTGCAACCAAGTATACTTACTGCAAACATAAATTTCACTAACATGGAAACTCTCCCTAATCTCGCACACCCAACAGGAAGAGCACATCACTCTACTAAAAGGCCACCTTTGCATCTTAATCTGCAGACCCAGAAAATAGCACAGTTTTACTGCTCTATAAACACTGCTCCCAGCTAACTTAGTACCTATGTTTTACATTTTTAAATTTGAGATCTGCCGCTTGATTAAAACACAAGTCAAAAAGAATCCACTCTACTCACTATTGCAGATTAACCAAAAAAACACTAGCCACTGAGCTGCTCCCCTGCCACAATCTCTCCACACAGGTTTCTTTAAGTCAGCTGTGAATTTCACTGTTTATTTTTCTTAGATGAACTCCGATATCCAGAGATACTTGAAATCAAATGGCAAAAGGAAGTAGCTGTGAAGGTTCACTGCTGGGTCAGACAGCAGTGTAGGTTTCTTTCTCCATTGATTAACTTCCCGCCATGTGGGTGACTGCCCCTTTTTTGTATTGTGTTCAGTTTGCGGTACCTTATTTAAGGAAGCAGATTAAAGCCCTGGAGAATGTGCAAGGGAGGTTTACTAGAATGATGTCAGGAATGAGGGATTTTAAAAACAAGGAAAGAGAGAAAATAAATTGGGCTTAATCCTCTCTGCTCCAAGAGGATTAAGAGGTTCAAAGTTTGAGAGAAGATTGGTAGCTCGGGTGCTCGTTGTTGTGGTTCTGTTCGCCGAGCTGGGAATTTGTGTTGCAGACGTTTCGTCCCCTGTCTAGGTGACATCCTCAGTGCTTGGGAGCCTCCTGTGAAGCGCTTCTGTGATGTTTCCTCCGGCATTTATAGTGGTATAAATGCCAGAGGAAATTTCACAGGAGGCTCCCAAGCACTCCTAGACAGGGGACGAAACGTCTGCAATATAAATTCCCAGCTCAGCGAACAGAACCACAACAAGGATTAAGGGGTGTTCAAAATTAGGAACAATTTTGACAGGGTAACGGAGGATATTCCATTTCCACGTTGATGTGTCAGTAACTAGGGATCACAATTTCGAGATCCTCAGCCATGATGTGCAGGAGCCAGTGTTCGACTGGGGTGTACAAACTTAAAAATCACACCACCAGGTTATAGTTGAACAGGTTTATTTGGAAGCATTAGCTTTCATAGTGCTGCTCCTTCATCCCCGAAAGCTAATGTTTCCAAATAAACCTGTTGGACTATAACCTGATATTGTGCAATTTGTAACTAAGATCATCAGCAAGACAGCTGGGAGAAAAGATGAGGAGAAACTTCTTTCCTCAGAATTGTTAGGAAATGGAATGCGCTGCTTGAGAGTGTGGTGGAGGTGGATTCCATTGAAGGATTCAAAAGAGAGCTGGATACATATTTAAAAAGATGAATTTTTACAGGAGATAGGGAATAATGTCAGGTCTCTTTTGGAAGCCAGTAGAGACCATGGAGCGAATGGTCTCCTTCTGTATTGTAAAATTCTATAATTCTTCAAGTGTCAGATCAGCCATAATCCTGTTGAATAACTGGTTAGGCCAGTCATTTTCCTGTTCCTTATGGTCGAATGGTCCAAAGAGGATTGCGAGGAAAACGCAGTGCAATACCCACCGGTCAAACTCCTTCCTCATTAAATGCTACCCACTTATCTCTTAACAGGGGAGGACATCAAGCCCCGCTGCGGTTACGGTCACTTTTCATTCAACATGCTTTACTCAAGATATTGTGGTACCTTATCTGTGAGGTGTAATACTTCACCATTTTTTAGTTGGCCATGGGACTAAAGAAACCACATGCAAAGACACACACGCAAACAGCAAATCTGATCAATGTTGACATTAATCTCAGGAACTTGTAGTGTTCTCCCTCAGGGAATGTCCTCTATTCTCGGTCTGTAATTGGCAGTTTGGTAAAAGCTGATGAAACATGCTTGGGGTAGTGACAGAGGTATGACTTCACATCCAGCAACTTCATAATAGACTGTCTTAAGTAAACCACATCTGTCTCCATATGTTACAGGATCGGCTCCTCACCAAGAGATGATATGAAAATGCAACAGGGTTCTTCTAATACTGAACATCCAGGAGATCTGTTTTGTCAACTGAATATATAAATAGTTCTTGCTTTCGATATTTCTCAGATTTCAGTTCCCCTCCAGTAATCCTTGACTACTGCTCATTGGGCAGTCCCTATCCAGTTGCACTTCTTCCTAAAGCAAACTATATCACGCAACAAAATACAGGAGGGGTTGAAGTTAAAGTACGAGACTTGCTTATGAAACCACAAAAACTGCAAAGACCAGCTCAAGCTGGGATGTACCAGAGAACAAACTTGACCCAAGCTTAGGTGCTACATGATCTTTTATATTATTGACACGTCCCAACCTCACTCGTGCAGCCTGAGTGGATCCTGGGGCTCTGGTGAATACATTGCCTTTGATTGGACCCCAGTACTCAAAATGGGGGTTTTGGGTAGGAAATTACTGCCTCCTGGGATCCTTGATCACTGTTGGCCACTTAAGGGGCTCTTAAGAAACATGGAGAAATCACCAGCTGTCATCCAAGACGTTCAAGAAATTACAACCAAATGGAAGACTCATGTTAAATGGAAGACTCCTTTCAGCCCATCGAGTCTGATCCACTATTCAAATCATGGTTGATAAGTTTTTAAACCCCATTCTCCTGCTTTCTCCCTGTAACCCTTGATCCCCAACTCAGTCTTAAATGTATTCAATGACCTGGCCTCCACAGCCTTCTGTGGCAGTGAATTCCTTAGATTCGCCACTCTCTGGCTGAAGAAGTTTCTCCTTATGGCAGTTCTAAAAGATCTTCCCTTTACTCAAAGGCTGTGCCCTCAGGTCCCAGTCTCTCCTACCAATGGAAACTTCTTCCACACTGTTCACTTTCTACACTGAAGGAATTTTATGATTCAGATTTTCCAATAGAAACATTGTCATGATGTTGACGGTGTCAAGAACGAGGGCTAGTTGGAAGCAAGTGGTTACAGTCTTGCCTACGTTTTGAGAAAATACTACAAGAGTTATGCAAAGTGTTCTTTCTGAAGAAGCCCATTTTCCTAAAACTTTGAAAAATACATTTTGGCTTTGATAAAGAAACAGTTTTAATCAGGTAAATCAAGGCCTTACCCAAGGCATCCACACCTTCGCTCGCTCCCAGCACTGGAAAATGGCAAACCTGAGCTGGAATATTAGCAGACCTGCACCAACCGAGATTGGTCTTGACCAAAATCAAATCTTCAACCCCCCCCAAAAACTTATGGCATAGATAGAGATTCACACCTTTGTGTTGGTTCTCTGCTGGAGAGGCTCATGGTAGTTTCATTACAGGTCATTCTGCTATAAATGCACATTTAGTCAGCGCGAATTGGCTATAATGTGATTGATGAATTGTGGATGTTGTTTGCATAACACAACTTTCTACTGAACAGGTATAGCAATTGGCTATAAGCAATCTTCTATAGCGTGATTTTGTATAGCGGGTTTCCATAGCCCAAGATTGCAGAGGAACACAACAGTGACATTATAGCAGAACGACCTGTATCTACTACTCTGAGGAAGTCTTGTGACACAGTTGGAAACATCCATGCCTCTGAACCAGAAGTACCTGGTTGAAGTCCTGATGGCCAAGGACAATGTTCTCGTAACGTGGCCAAACCGATTGACCATCAACTTGCAAAACCTTCCATACCATGCCCATGGTGGGTAGTAAGAGTGGGAGTGGAAATGGGAGTGGGAGGTGGGGGGGGGGGTCTCAGTCTGGTCAGCATGAAATATACAGGGAACTGGAGCCTTTACTATCATAGTCCCTTCTACAGTATGTAAACAACTGCATGTATTGACAGTGATTTGGACTCTGATCTGCAACACAGCACCATGCTCTTCTCACAGACCAGACACAATCCTGTTTAATGAGTTTAAAACAGCAGTGACTCCTTTCCTGCCCACGCTCAGCTTCTTTTGACTCAGAGCTTGGAACATGTGTGGGTTAGCTTAATAACTGATAAATTCCATTGGTTTTCCCA
>NW_025214742.1:0-50000 GCF_004010195.1 Chiloscyllium plagiosum | reverse complement strand
CACAGAAACAAACACTTCAGTCCAACTCGTCCATGCTTACCAGATATCTAGTCCTATTTGCCAGCACTT
This sequence comes from Chiloscyllium plagiosum, assembly GCF_004010195.1. NCBI lineage: Eukaryota > Metazoa > Chordata > Chondrichthyes > Orectolobiformes > Hemiscylliidae > Chiloscyllium > Chiloscyllium plagiosum. The sequence continues at coordinate 49,931 of NW_025214742.1, read as the reverse complement.
GGCCCATATTCCTCTAAACCCTTCCAATCCATACAACATTTAAAAGGCATCTGGATGGTTATAATTGTACCAGCCTCCATCACTTCCTCTGGCAGATCATCTATACACACGTGACCCTCTGCGTGAAAAAGTTGCCCCTTTAGATCTCAAATCTTTCCACTCTCACCCTAAACCTATGCCTTCTAGTTCTGGATTCCCCCACCCCAGGGAAAAGACCTTGTCTATTTACCTATCCATGCCCCTCATGATTTTACACCCCAGGAACAGGCCCTTCAGCCCTCCAAGCCTGAGCCAATCCAAATCCACTGTCTAAACCTATAAGGTCACCCCCTCAGCCTCAACGATCCAGGGAAAACAGCCCCAGCCCATTCAGCCTCTTCCCTAATAGCTCAAATCTTCCAACCCTGGCAACATTCCAGTAAATATTTTACGAACCCTTTCAAGTTTCACAACATCCTTCTGATAGGAGGGAGACCAGAACCATGAACAAATGCAATGATTTATTTACCTCTAATATTCATAGCAAACTTACTAAGCTAGTTTGTCTGAAATATGACATATCTTTCTTGCTCAATGTAAAAATTCAGATTTGGCCCCTGTATTGTCCTTTTCTAGATTCTGACATTGTTAACATTCAGATGGCAAGCTAACAACAGAACTTTAAACTAAGAAATGAGGAATTTCCAAGTGAAAACACTTGAATACTTTCATGGCATCTTTATAATCAAGCAACTGAATTTGCAAAAAGAATGGATTCAAAAGTAACAAAAAAAAAGCAATGAAAGCTTCCATCCAGTTTACTCAATTCACAGAAACATGAAAGGAAAAAAACTTGCATTGAAAAAAATGTTTTTCATATCTCAATGTGCTTTACAGCCAATGAAGAACTTTTGAAGTGCTGCCAATGCTATAATGTAGGAAATACTGGTCATCTGGCAAATAGCAAACTCAAAACAACAATATTTACCAACTTTTTTTTCTGCGATTTTGATTGCAGGATAAACATTGGCTAGGTTACCACGTTTAGCTTTCCCTATTCCCCAAAACAAGGCCAAGGGATCTTTTACATCTGAATAGACAGAAAGGGCCTCTGTTTAATGTCTCATTCCAAAATATGAGACCATAAATCAATGGAGCACTTCCCACTACTACATTGAAGTTTCTGCCCTTTTGTGTTCAAATCATGGAGAGGGAACTCAGAAGCAAACTTACCACGAATGTAAGCCAGGGTTGATACAGGTAAGGAAGAGCTTGCAAGTCCAGTAAAGTTTATCCTGTTTTCTGGGTGGACCAATCCTTGACCCTTGTCTTCCTCATCTGTATGCTGCACTTCATCATTGACACCATGAGTAGGGGATGTGGGGCAACCTAATTGTGTGTGCTGAAGACAGCCCAATATCCACAAACTTGCTTGGCTCATCCACTGTGTACTGTCAGACTCCTTGTCTGAACATTTTGGTTGAATTCTTCCCAGCTGAAGAGTGAGAAACAAAACCCAATGTCCTCAGCACTCATTACAAACGCTTTTCATGAGCATGTGAATTACTGATTTCTCTGGCTAAACCAGGCTACTCAACTGGTGTGTTCTGATGAGCTGTGTTTAAACCTCATTTTGGGCTGGGGAACATTTGCAATGGAATTCCTTAACAGTTAGTAATTGAATGCTTGGCTTGCCTGACATATACAAGTGACCTTGATCTTGGTGTGGGAAGTAATTTCAAACTTTGTGGATGATACAAAACCTGGGAGCATTCTAAACAACGAGGTGGGTGCTGTTTTGAGTTTACTATTTGCCAGATGACAAGTATTCAAAACGACAAAGACAATTGGTAGATGGGGCAGATGGGTGATAGATGAAGTTCAATGCAAAGAATTGTGAAGTAATGCACAAAGAACATGGACAGAGTATAAATCAAAGGGTAATAATCCTGGATACCTCATGATGTTACAACTTCAACATCTTAACTTTTCACTTTTAGGAAATCCAAAATCCTGGAATAAATACTAACTGGCCAACATTGAATAATCAAAATTTGCACAATAAATTCTATGGACTTTATCCAACTGTGTATTCTGATACCACATGGCCTGTTGTGCTGTAATTTATGATTTGATGATTGCTTTATACGATTTTGCCTTTCAATGCAATAGTCAGATCGCAAATGCAGAAACCTTTAATAATTATTGAAGGCTAAATCCCAGCTCAGAAAATCTTCCATGTTTCAAACAGAAGCAATGACAGAGATAGCAAAAGTAGTCATTTGGAGGATTGTTCATAGCAGGATCTGCCTCAATTGGAGAAGGCAAGCCAGAGTGATACAACAATTGAAATAGAGCAACAGGCAGCTGACCTTATGCGAACAGAAAATCACCCAAACACAACTCAAAGATGAGTAGCAGTAACAGGAACATATTATACTGTACATAATCTTTTAGAACAAAGTCTTTCTCCACTCAAACTCGGAAATGAGATTATTTAGAGGGTTTATTTTGACAAACTGATTATCTCAAAACTTAAACATTGGCCTTCAATTTAACAGCTCAAATTTGTCTCTTTTGAGACAGGAGTTCTCAACTGGAGTTAAACTGAGGTAAACAAACTATAATGATGTTCTACAATAATTGTACACAAGTTTCAGTCAACAGCACACAACTAGAACAAACATTTACAGATATCTTGGCTTAGTACTAGCTCACTTGTCTAAGTTCGAAGTTCGACAGTTCAAGACACTCCAGAGATCGACTGTAAGGTACTGTTATAAAATCATACAGCATGGAAACAGACCCTTTGATCCAAATTGTCCATGCTGACCAAGCTTCTCAAAACAAAAAACTGGTCTGCATTTGATCCATATCAATCTAAACCTTTGCTATTCACGTACCTGTCCAAATGTCTTTTAAATTTAACTGTACCTGCATCTACCACCACTTCGTCTGCTGATTCATTACACATACAAACCATTGAAAAGGTTACCTTTGAGATACCTTTTAAATCTTTTTCCTTAAAAATATGCAGCCTAGTTTTCAACTGCCCTACTTGAGGGAAAAGACCATTGCTATCCACCCTATTCATGCCCCTAGAAATCTAAGCTCACTCCTCAACCTCCTAAACTCCAGTGAAAATGTCCCAGCCTATCTACTTTCCCCTTATAATTCAAACCCTCCAGTCCTGGCAACATCCCAGTAAATCTATTCTGAATCCTTTCAATTTAATAAAATCCTTCCTATAGCAAGGGAACCTCAGTACCAGGGACCCAGGTTCGAATCAAGCCTTGGGTGACTAAGTTTGGACGTCATCCCGGTGTCTGCGTGGGTTTCCTCCCACAGTCCAAAGATGTGCAGGTCAGATGAATTGGCCATGCACCTAACAATATGGGTAATTTAGCATTAGTCAGAGGGAAATGGGTCTGGGTGGATTACTCAGAGGGTCAGCATGGACTTGTTGGGCTAAATGGCCTGTTTTCACACTGTAGGGAATCTAATCTAAAACAGTGCTCCAAAAGTGGCCTCAATGTCCCCTTTACAGCCTCAACATGATGTTCCAACTCAATGGTCTGAGCAATAAAGGCAGACATCTAAACGCCTGCTTAACCACCATGACAACTTTCAAAGAACTACGTATCTGGACCCCTAAGTCTCTGTTCAACAACACTACCTCCCAGGGCCCTATTAACTGCCCTTGTTCAATTTACCAAAACGCAACACCTCATTTATCCAAAAAGAATACCATCTGCCACTCCTCAGCTCATTAGCCCACTTAATCAAGATCCCTTTGTAATGTTAGATAACCTTATTTACTGTCAATTATACACCAATTTTGGTGACATCTGCAAACTTACTAAACATGCTTCCTAAATTATCATCCAAGTTGTTAATATAAAATGACGAACAATAGTAGACTGAGCACTGATCCCTGTAGAACACTGCTGGTCACAGGCCTTCAGTCTGAAAAACAGCTCACCATTACCACCTTCTAACTCCTACCATCAAACCAATTTTGAATTCAATTGACAAGCTCTCCCCAAATCCCATGCGACCTGACTTTAACTAGTATACCATACAGAACCTAGTCAGAGGCTTTACTCAAGTCAATGTGGACAATGTCTACTGTTCTACCAATCTTTTTGGTTACATCCTCAAAAAACTCAACTCAAGCTTGACAGACATGATGTTCCATGTACAAAGTTATGCTGACCATCCCTAATCAATCCCTGTCTCTACAAATGCTTGTAAATCCTACTTCTCAGAATCCCCTTTGACAACTTACCCACCACTGATGTCAGACTCACTGGTCTATCATTCCTTAGTACCATCTTTCAGATAGGATCAGTATTTAAAAGTGGGGAGGGGAGTTCTCCCAATGTCCCAAGTAATTTTCATCACTCAACCAAAACTAGCAAATAGTTTGGATTAATCAATCATCTTTAGGATTCTCCTGAGTAAATAGATTACTTTTTTTAAACATTCTAACACTGATGACATTTCAAAGATATACCATCCATGAAGCACTTTACATCATCCAGAGGGTACAAACGATGCAAGTTTTTTGCATAATCTGCAGTGACATCTGGCACATGAACAAATCATTGTACAAGAACAAAGCTAATGGTGTGGCCCACCTTCTATACCACGTGGTTGTGTAATGAGAAAACCACAATCACAAACACTCAGGGAAGATGATGGACCATGCATTTAAGATTATTCTGTAGTGCAAATATTCTTTTCAGGTTTAACATGGGATTGTCAGTTATTAAATGCCTTTGTAGACACGAATGAAAGGAATTACCACCCGAGTATAGCAGTCTTAAGACAAAGGAGACTTCTCTAGAAATACCTGGATGTGCACAGTGAGAATGATAAATGCAAACTCTCAATAACCCTCTCAGGTGACAGCAGTATATTAAACACTGCAGCTTGCAGGCAAGAAAAAAAAAAGTGTGCTGGACTGCTATTGAATATTTATTGTAAATCAGAAATAAACAGATACTCTCTCAGCTTAAACTTGCTGTGCAACTCAGAGCTGAAGGGACATAGGGAGTTCTTTTCATTCCCAGGAATAGATGGATTACTCAAGTGAAAAGCAAATGTATTTTAAATTTCAAATGCAACTCCAAACTCAGTCTGTTTGGTGCAAGTGACTGGCTGGCTCTCAGAAAAGGTGGATTGGACTTTAAATATGGCTAATGGAAAATGAGGCAGGTGTTTGGGGAGGGGGGGTGGGGTATAAGATTAGTGCAATGGGCAATTCTCTTTTTAGCACATTAATCCACCTTCCCTTTCTTTGTGGACTGTGGGAGGAAGCCAGAGCTCCCAGCGAAAACATATGCACAAACTGAGTGAACATGCAAACTCCAGGGGAGTTGCCCAAGACTGGAATTGAACCTGGATTCCCGGCATTGAAAGGCAACAATGCTAACCACCGGGCTACTCAAACAATCTGGCAGAGATATAGCTTGATACCATTCTCATTTACAATACCAGGACTCAGAGGTTACAACTAAGACAGACTGAACAAGTTGGTCTCTTTTCCTTACAAGAGATGGCCAGAGGTTAACCGAAGAGCAGCTTTTAAAAAATTATTTGCCAGTTTGACCAGGTCAATAAATCCAATAAAGGAATTCAGAAGTAACCTCTCTACCTGGAAGTTGGTTTGAAACTGGAATAGCAAGGATGGATTTAAGAGAAAGTAAAATAGGACATGAAATATTAAGTTATTACATAAATTAAGATGGGTAAAATTTACATGGAGGACTACCACTGATGCAGACCCTTTGGGCCAAACGTACTTCTGTGTTGTAGGTTCCATGTAATTTTATGTTTACAGTCACAGTTAGTGAAGATCATGTGTAATATACTATGTCTCTTCAAGATTATGCAAAAAAAGCTTCTACACTCAGAGCGTACGTCCACTGAAGTAAATATTTTCAAGTGAATTTCAGCTCAAGACAAATCATTTATTACAAAACTTGCCAAAGCCTGTCAAATTGAAACACCACACCTTACATTTAATAAAGATCAACTGCATACAAACGTTAGCTATGTAAAGCTAATTGAATCAGTAAAGCTGGTTGGACTCCAAATAGAGCCCAGAGACACAAATAGGACAGATGCAAAGATAAAATATTGCATGAGCCACACAACTTCATTCTAGAAACATGCAGGTCAATTGGTATCTACAATAACAGACGAATTAATTTTGTGGGTGGGGATCCTTGGTAAATTTAAACGGCATTACAGATAAACAGTGTAAAAACAGAATGAAAGGATGAGATAAAAAACACAGGAAAGAATAGTAAACAAGCTGTAAAATGTTACAAAGTAAAACAGGCTCCCTTTAAAATGGTTAACTGAGTTGTTTAAAAGAATAGGGTGCAAGGTCAGAAATTAAAAATTTGCAGTGAATTTTACAGGATAATTATAGGTAAAATAATCTATTTTTCATTTATTCCGAATTACCCTGGGTGGAGGTTAGGAGTCAGCCACATTGCTGAGAGTTTGGGAGCCACATGTGGACTAGACCAAGCAAGGACAACAGGAGGTTTTGATGACAATCAGCCATTATATTTCCACTACCTTAAAAAGGTGACTTTTTTTCCTCTCAGGTTTTTAATGATGCCATTAATCTGCCATTATGGCATCTGGTTCAATCATTATACTTAGAAGGAAATCTGCCCTCCTTATCCAGCCTGGCCTACATCTTGCTTCAGAACCACAGTAGTGTTTGTCTCAACCTCTGAAGTGACCTAACATGCCGCTCAGTTTAAGACCAATTAGGAATGGGCAACAAATGCTGTCCTTGCCAGGAAGGCTGATATCCAATAGAAAAACATCAAGTGTCAGGACAGAGATGAATGAGATTAACTAAGCCCATGCGGTTGGCAAGCAAACAATAAGAAATCGGAATCTTCTTGGTTGCCGGGGCAGAGGAGGGGGTGTGGCCGCGTACAAAGTAATTAACTGCCAGATCTATTCCATAACTTGCCTTTGGGGATTTTCCCCTCCCAAAAATGTTGTGTTTCTCTTTAAAGGCATCTACTTTGAGGCAGCCAAGTTTCTTGTACAGTGGAGACATCCACATGGAGAAAGAACATTCAAGGCTCAACTACAGTTGTCTTAAATGCATTGTCAACCTGTAGGGTATTCCCACTTGCAATGTGAAAGACTTGAATCTTCTTGGCTGAGTTGGTTCTACTTAGCGCATAGATCAGCAAACCACCTATCATAAGATGACTAAGCTTGAAGAACCCATTCAAGCATGTACCTAGTTGACTAAAGTCTACCCAGCTCAGAGTGAGCAGTTGCTATCCAATGATACATAATCTTTTTCTCTTAAATGCAACCCCTGGTGCTCATATTGTAGACAAGCTGAATGAGGGCTTGTAACTAGCAACTGCTGCTCGAGTTGTGCCAAAAGTAGACCACATGGGCGGTGTCCTCCACAGGATCCAGGCCTGAACAAATGGTATAGAGGTCCTATATTGTTCAAGTATCTGGGTTCACATCTTTGTCTAATACTAAGAAAATTATGAAAATAATAATGCTCTGCTGCAGATGACAAAGCTGCATGATAATTGACTTTCCAAATCAAATCCAGGCTGGAGTCCTGAAGGATAGTCAGCATTTACTCCCTTAGCTTTTTCCCTCCACCAAGATACCCACAAGCAGACAATCTATTTACCACCAATTGGGGGGGGGGGGGGTCTGATTCACGAACACCAGGGTGTAACCACACACCAGCAGACTAAACGTGCCTTGTGCTCAGTTACAGCTCTAGATTTCTGCACCCATCTCTTTTCACAGTAGAGTAGTGTAGTACGATGGATCCTTACCACTGTTTAGCACATTGTACGAACTAGCTGGACACTTGGTTACCATAAGATAGGTTTGCAGGTACTATCCTTTGGGTTGGAATCAACAAAGTATGCTCTGTCAATCTCAAGTGTGTTGGAGGAATGCAACAAGGTGGACTAAAGACAGGCAGCTTTGGTCTTAAGATGTAGTTAATTACATAGAGAGAGAGTCATAGATTAGATTACTTACACAGTGTGGAAACAGGCCCTACGGCCCAACAAGTCCACACCGACCCGCAGAAGCACAACCCACCCAGACCCATTCCCCTACATTTACCCCTGCACCTAGCACTATAGGCAATTTAGCATTGCCAATTCACCTAACCTGCACATTTTGGGACTGTGGGAGGAAACCAGAGCACCCGGAGGAAACCCACGCAGACACGGGGAGAATGTGCAAACTCCACACAGTTGCCAGAGGTGGGAATTGAACACGGGTCTCTGGTGCTGTGAGGAGCAGTGCTAACCACTGTGCCACTGTGCCGCCCACTGTGCTGTTCAGCATAGAAACAGACCCTTTGGTCCTACTTGTCCATGCTGACTGATATCCCAACCAAATCTAGTCCCACCTGCCAGCACCCAGCCCATATCCCTCCAAACCCTTCCTATTCATATACCCATCCAGATGCCTCAAATATTGCAATTGTACAGGCTCCACCACTTCATCTGGTATCTCATCTATTAGGCACACATTTCATTGATATGATAGTTAGAATTTTAAGACTTGAAACCTACATGACAAAATCACCTTCTTTGAAATGCAGAGCTGTTTTTCCACCCAAATCATATGGCACCTTTTGGGTAAAGCTTAATAAAATTCCCAGCATTAGCCCTTTCAGAACTAAACAGCAGCCATCAGGAAACACTGAAAGCATGATGTGATGAACAGTTAATACTATCCTATGTTAACATGCTGGACATAAGACACTGAATTTGCTTCCAGTTGATGTGCTATAATTTTTCAAATTAGCTCAGGTTATCACCAATTGGTCATCTAACTAATTTGTTTTTCCACAACTATTCTTTCCCTGTGTTTGAACTATTAATATTTAGAAAACCAGTGTTAAATATCTAATTTACAGCTCTGATCAATGTTCATATCCGAAACATCTGCTCTCTCCAGAAAAGTGACCAACCTTTTTCTAGCACCTTCTCTTTTGACTGAATTTCTTGTATCTGTGGTACATCTTTATGGACAGGATACATCAGATTTTAGATGAATTAATTGCGAGCATAGTTTAAAAGAAAATAAGATTAAAATACATCTGCAAAGGTTTGGTTTTGTCAATGTCCTGAAATGTATGTATTACTCAAGTTAAAAAAATGAAGACAGTCCTGCAAGTGTAAATCCACTTTAGGATTTCAGACTGTATCAATCAAGTAATGCAATTCACACTGCTACCAGAGCATCTTGTTTTACATCAAAGTCTTTGTTTCTAAAATGAATCTGACTGTTATACAATCATGCATACACCATCAATGCACTGAGGTGGAAACCTTTCCTAATTGTTCGTGAAGCTTTTCACGTGTTGTTCTATCTTATTTTGATGTCAAAGACAGTTTTTCAGCTGTGTTTTTAATTATCTCTGCATCTTGTGACATACTTACTAGCCAAATATTAAACAGGCTCTGCTACCAACGTGAATAAGATTGAGAACTACCAGAAGGAAAACTCCTTTGCAAGTCTAATCAACTGGTGGTGCCAGCAGTGACAGTTACTGTTCTCAGCAATCTTCTTAATCCTGAACGGTTGTGGTCAACTTGCACTCAAAAACAAATGCAAGGTGCTTCTCAGAAGTATTATAAAACAAAATTTGACACTATCATGCAAGGAGCTATTAGGGTAGATGCTTTCCAAATGTAAATATTTAATCTATATTTTTACAGAATGGATCTATTCCCATTCTCAGCATGAATTCAACTGATTTTTAAAAAATTCTTAGACCAACACCACTTGCAATGCCAACACAGTGTCCAATCTCATTTATATAAATGTTTGGATGAGAACGTACAAAGCATGGTTAGTAAGTTTCTGGATGACAGCAAAACTGGTGGTATAGTGCACAGTGAAGGAAGTTGTCTAAGATTACAAAAGGATCGTGGTTAACTGGGCCAATGGGCCGAGGAGTGGCACAACACAATGCTGTGAAGAAACTGCGATATAGCTTCAAGTAAGGATACTGTTTGATTGACGTGGAAACCTGCAAGTATCGGTGTTCCTGTGCATTTGTTGTCCTCGTCTTTCATGGTGGTAGGGGTTGCAGGTTTGAAAAGGTGATATCAAAGAAGCTTTGGTGAATTGCTGAAGTCTGTCCTGTACACATGGGTTAAACTAATAATAATTTGCAACTAAGCCAATTTACAGACCAAGATCCATCTGCCGTTCATATGAAAGAGCAAAAGGCACTACAATTAAACTTCAATCTTACATTTAATAAAAACAGACAGTTTTCCCATAACCAGAGAGAATTTGCACCTTGTGAACTCAAGATGAGCACTGACCAACTTGTGACCAGGTAATGGCTCATTTTTTAATTTATTATTCTTGAAAAGAAAATTTAAAATTTTTTACAAAATTACAAAAGTAATACAAAGTATAAACATCAATGTAAAAAAATAAATAAAACCAAAAAAGAAAAACCCAACTACTCTTTAATCTATCCTACAAGCTAAAACATAAAATAGAATATCATTCATTAACTAGCAATAAACAAAATTATTAAATAACTATATACATGCTTTAAAATAGATTTACATCAAGTCATAATGAAACCTGTATTTATACGGAATTCCTCCTCCCGGGGGTCCTCGAACCAGCCTGAACCATTACCACAGCTAAACAAGAGCCCTGGACAGTATGGCCGAAATATCGGTGTCGATGTAGTTCAAAAAGGGCTGCCATGTTTTATAGAATAATTCCGTTTTTTGGCGCACCATATTTGTGAGGAAGTCAAGGAGGATATATTCCATGACTAACCTCTGCCACTTCGAAAATCCTGGAGGGCCTTCAGCTACTCAATTCATTAAACTTTTTTTCCTTGCACAGAAAGAAAGAAAGAATGGTAAATAATTTTCTCCCGTACACATCCAGGGAGGGAAAATCTGAAGAGCCCAAAATCAGGGACACTGGATCCAATCTAATCCCCGTAGCCAAGATCTCTGTCAAGGCATTCGCTACTCTGTCCCAATACCTACGGATCTTATGGAACATCCATAGACAATGCGTGAGTGTGCCAACTTCTATTTTACATTTAGGACACATTGGAAATGCTCTTACCTTGAATTTTGCAAGTCGTTCAGGTGCCACATTACCCCTATGAATATCTTTAATTGAATTGCCGGAGTTCCATTACAGATAGAGATCTTTCGGGCATTTTCCCCAGATGTCCTCCCACATTTCTAATGAGACTTCCAGCCCTAATTCTTGATTCCAGGTTTTAAATAATCATTCATGTCCTTGGATACTTTATTATATAATGAGTGATAAAGAATACTAACCGAGGGGGGGCCCCATTGGCCATAGCACTCTCCTTTCCCTATCAGATTTGTATGGGTTAATTATCAGTGTGATCTTCTTTTGTATACAATCGCTTATTTGTAAATACCAAAAAAAGGTCCCTGATAGGCAGTCCAAACTTCTGGTGCAACTGCTCAAAGGACATCATAACCTCCCCATCGAACAGGTCTCCCAAGCAGGAGATACCTCTAGACTTCCAAGTTAAATGTAGCATCTGTCACCCCAGCTGAAATCCCGGTGCTCCCACTATAGGAATATAAGGGAGGTTTTTTTGAAGGTTACCCTCATCTTGCCACATTATCCTCCAGGCTTTAATTGTATTTAATACAATATGTTTTTTACAGTAGTCCATAATAGTTCTCATCTTGTCCATAAACAAAAGATTGATGAGGGGACATTTTGCTTGAGAGGTCTCAATATCTAACCAGATTGGGTCTCTTGTGACCCCCAATCAGCTACATAAGATAATAAGGAGCTCAATTGATACCTCGTAAAGTCTGGAAAGTCCAATCCTCCCCTTGCTTGAGGGAGCTGCAGCTTTTCTAATTTGATAAGGGGCAGTTTATGATTCCAAATAAAGGAGCCAAGCCAGCCATAATGCTAATGCAACGCCTGTCTCGGCAGCGTCAAGGGGAGCATTCTCATAGGATATAGAAGATGAGGTAGGACATTCATCTTAACTAGGCTACTTTGCCTAACCAGGATATTGGGAGATCTCCCCAGCGTTGAAGGTCCTGTCTTACTTTCTCTAATAAGTGCACAAAATTAGCTTTATACAGCTGACCAAATACTGGGGTGATAAAAATAATTAAGTACAGAAAACCTTTTTGTGACCACTGAAAGGGAAAGCAAGATCTGTCTGGTAAATTGGATACACTGACAAGACCTCCCAACGGCACATGCCTCAGATTTCACAAAATTAATTTTATAGCCCGAGAACATCCCAAATAAATTGATCACTTGGATTAGACGGGGCACCGTTATCAAAGGATCACTTAAGGGGAGGACGACATCATTGCATATAGAGTGATTTTATGTTTGCCCGATCCAACCCTCAGAGCTGCTACATTAGGGTCAGTTCGTATAGCTTCCTCCAGTGGTTTAATCGCTAGCGTGAACAATATTGGAGAAAGAAGAAATCCCTGCTGACAACTCCTGCTAACACTAAAACTATCCGAGCTTAAACCATTGGTGATCACCGCTGCTTTGGGATTATATAATACTGAAACCCATTTAGTAAATCTCTCTCCAACACCGAACCTTTCCAGTGTATAGAAAAGATATGGCCATTCTACCCGATCAAATGCCTTCTCTGCATCCAAGGAGACAACTAAAGCCAGTATTGTTCCCTGTTACAGGCTTGTATCATATTTAAGACACTTCTAGTGTTATTAGTTGACCTGCAGCCCTTTATAAACCCCGTCTGGTCCTCTTTTGATGTATGTTAAGACCCTCCCCAATCTTAATGCTAACATTTTGGAAAGAATTTTGAAATCCACATTTAGTAAGAATATGGGTCTATATGATGAGTAATCTTCTAGGGCCTTTCCCTTAAGAGTAAGAGGGGTGTTTGCTTCTCTCAACGAAGGCGGGAGACAGCCCTGACTGTGCGAGTAATTGTACATATTTATGAGTGACCCGGCCAGTTCCCCTATAAATTCTTTATAAAACTCAACCTGGAATCCATCTGGTCCAGGCTCTTTGCCACTCTGAAGCTGCCTAATCGCATTGAATACCTCCTGGGTTGTCAGGGGGGCATTTAAGATCGACACCTGCTCAGAGGTTAAGCTTGGATGGGCCAAATTTTTAAAGAAGGATTCCATCTTCCCAGATCTATCCTCTCAGTCCTGTGATTTATATAGTTCAAAATAGAACTTTCGAAAGGCTGTATTGATCTTTTTATGATCACAAGTCAGAGTAACAGCACTTTCTCTAATGCACGTAATGGCTTGAAGAGCCTTTTTCTTTCTAGTAAGGTATGCTAGGTATCTGCCAGGCTTGTCGCCATATTCAAATAATCTCTGCTTTGCGAATAATGTTTCCCTCTTTGATGTTTGGTTAAGTGCGGTATTCAAGGCTGCCCTTAGGGCTGTGATCCTTTGTAGCTTAGTAATGGAGGACCTATCAACATACGCTGCCTTCAAGTGTGCCTTGAGCAGGTGCTGCTGCTTTCCTTTTGGTCTTTTCCAGGTCACAAAATATGAGATGACCAAACCTCACACATATGCCTTAGTGGTCTCCCACATCATCGATGGGTTACAGGCCATACCTGAATTAATTTCCCAGAAGGTTTTGAATTCCTGTGAAAAACACTTCATAAACTTGCTATCCTTCAATAAGAAGGGATCATTACGCCAATGTCAGGGGCCTATCCCATCATCCCTAATCTTGGCTTCCATATATACTGCAGCATGATCAGAAATAGCTATATTACCTATTTTACAAGACAGTATGGAATTCAAAAGGGTCAAGAGGTCAAGAAAACATCAATTCTGGTATGTTACTTGTGTGGGTTAGAGTAGAAAGTAAAGTCTCTGCCCTGGGGGTGAAGGCACCTCCGTACATCCACTAGCCCGAGCTCCTTATTCAGATCTGCCAGTTGTCTAGATGTCAAAGATATACCTGTCATGCTCTTAGGTATCCCATCTGTCTCAGAGTCCATAATATAGTTAAAATCTCCTCCTATAATTGTATGGCAGACTTCAAAAGTCATCAACTTAGAGAACGCTGTGTTACAAATTTAAAAGGGATGCACTGGGGGGCAATAAAGATTCAAAATTCCATATTCCTCTCCAAGAGGCATCTAGATGGCTATATGAATAGGAAGAGATTGGAAGGATATGGGCCGGGTGCTGTCAGGTGGGACTAGATTGGGTTGGGATATCTGGCTGGCATGGACGAGTTGGACTGAAGGGTCTGTTTCCATGCTGTGACTCTATGACTATGTATTAGGGCTTTGATCAAAATATTCCGTCCAGACTCATCTTTTATCTGGGTTAACATTTGGAAAGGAAGATTCTTCCGAATAAGAATGGCTACTCTCCTATTTTTTGAACTGAAAGATGAGAAAAAAGCCTGATCAAATCCACTCTGTTGTAGCTTTAAATGTTCTTTGTCAAGTAGATGTGTGTCCTGTAAGACCCTTTTTTTTTTGAGACTTTATAATATATTTTTCCTTTTGATTGGTGAATTACTTCCCTTGACATTCCAGGTGCATCACCTAAGCAAATGGCTAGCCATGATCATCCAGGCAAGCCCAAGACTACCACTCAAAAAACCTTGAAGTAGGAAATTCACAAATACAAAAATTCTTTGTAACATTTAAACCAACATAACTAAAAGCTATTCCTAAGTAAAAAAAAAACGCAAAACATATTTGGAAGGAGACTTTCAAATTATGGCATTGAAGAATCTAAAAGACATTCATTACAATTCACTATGTACAAACATTAATAAAAACATTGCTGGAAGAACTCAGGTCTGTCAGCATCTATGGAGAGAAAACAGGGTTAATGTTTGGGTCCACTGACCTTTCTTCAGAACTGACTGCAGCTAGGAAAAGTTTGGTGTGTATGCAGATGATGAGGTGGGGCAAGGGGAGGGAAGAAGAAATTATAAATTAAGATAGAGCCAGAGACCAGCAGTTGGACAGATAAGGGCCCTGCAGTCTTCAGGGCTCATTAGAGAGAGTTCAATTATTTAGGCACCTTCTCCCATCTCCTTACCTCAACCCTACACACTAGGTCTCATCATCACATGGGCTCCTAGCACAAGTGAAGTGCTAGGAGTTACAGCAGTTGGGATGTCATGTTGCAACTGTACAGGACATTGGTTAGGCCACTTTTAGAATACTGCGTTCATTTCTGGCCTCTGATGTAGGAAAGGTGTTGTGAAACTTGAAAGGGTTCAGAAAAGATTTACAAGGATTTTGGTGAGACTGGACGGTTTGACCTTTAAAGAGGCTGAATTGGTGGAGGCATTTTTCCCTGGAGTGAGGGCTGACCTTAAAGTTCGTAAATATTGAGGGGCACAGATAAGGTAAATAGCAACGGTCTTTCTCTCCCCCCTCAGGTAAGGGAGTCCAAAACTAGAGAGGGAAAAGATTTAAAGTAACTGAGGGATAACTTTTTCACACAAACAATTATGCACATATGGAACAATCTGCCAGAGGTGGGGGTGGAGGTGATGATACGTACAATTACAACATTTAAAAGGCATTTGGATGGGTCCATGAATAAGGAGAAATATGGGCCAAATGCTGGCAAATGGGACTAGATAAGTTTAGGATAATTGGTCAGCATGGACGGGGTGGACCAAAGGGTCTGTTTCCATGTTGTATAGCTGACTAGGACAGCCATTCATTGTCTGCCACAAATGGTCACAAATTCCCCAGGCTGAGGTTTACCTGGTCCTTTGTCTGCTAGCTGTTCTTGCTCTCTCTGGACTTCAATTCTATCTATTGTTTACTCTGCCCCAACCCTTTCCTAACTACAAATCAGTTAGGAAGAAAGATCACTGGATCCGAAACATTAACTTTGCTTTCTCCAAACCTGCTTAGTTTTCCTAGCAATTTCTGTTTTGGTGTCTGATTTCCAGCATCCACAGTTCTGTGGCTTTTTATTATATTATTTTGCCACAAGTGTCTAGACTAACATTAAGCTATTAGGTTTCCATAGGAACTTCCAATAAAACACCGCACTTCAAGTGATCAGAGACAAGGTGGGATACAAAATCTGTGTTTACCTGTGGTATAGAGATGATATCACAAACGCAATTCGGATAATCACCTGTGAAAATATCCCTAACAGGCAGCCAACATCCACAGCATGAGGGAGGATGGAGAAGCTGAAAAAAAAAATCCCTTGCAGTACAGTGATTTCCAGTATATTCCCTCATGCTGATTGTTGGATTGTACTAATGGAACTTTTGTCCCAACACTTTTGTTGTATGCTCATGATGAAAGAACAGACTCAGACTCAATATCTACTCCATGAGCAACATTTAGAACATAGAACATAGAAGAATACAGCGCAGTACACTCTTGCCTTGGAGTCTACTTTTCCAAGCCACACATCCTAAGTCATGCCTCACCGCATCATAATTTCCCTGACCCCAGCTATAACTGAATTTCTGAAATAACATCCTGAAAAACAGTGACATCTTGCTGATTGCAGGTGAGCTCCAATAGTTACATCAATGCCCATGGCTCTGATTATGAAAAATACGTTGCTATCAATGTACAGACTAAAGCTAAAAAAACAGATTTGTTTATAGGTGCACAGAAGCACTGAGAATAGTGAGCATAACAACAGAAATTAGCAAGTTTTTAAACTTTATTAAAAACAAAACATTTACCTAATACAGTCAAAAGTACTGCCATTAACATCCATATATTGTAGGAGGCACAAATGTTGCTTTTGGTCACCTTGAATTTCATACCTAATGGGTTCATGTGTATGACGATATCTGGCCTTCTATATTAGCATAATCTCTCTCAAACATACCATTGTCTGATTTGTCATATTTCTGACATCCAATCCTATGAGGCAAAATTTCTTCTGATTAAATATTAAGAGATTAGGAATCATTACTTTCAGCCTCTGCTCTATTCACTAGCTACCAATGACTCCATCCCTCTCCCTGGCTACTGTTTTAAGACTGTAACATTTTACTACATGCTGAGTGAAGCTTCCAACCTCAGATGGTTTATACCACAATAGGCTACTTCCACTTATGAAACATTACCGGCATTTAATCCTGGCCTCAACTGAGCTGCTATTGAAACCTTCATGGGAACTTGTTGTACACGGATTCAACTCCCTAACACTCTCCTGGCTAGACCTGCACAATAAACATTTGGGTATCCAAAATTCTGCTGCCAATTTCCTAATCACCAAGTCCTGTTTATCAATCACCCCTATACTGACTTACAATAGCTCCTGCTCTGGCTATGCTATTAAGCTTTCAAATACTACTAGGTCCTCATTCTCTCCCTACTTTTGTGACCTCCTTCAATGCTACAGCAACACTCGTATACACTTCTCCCTTCTTCCACACCCTTCATTCTCCTCTGTCCACCATTAGTGGCCGTGTTCAGCAGTCTAATCTCCCAAACCCCATTTTCCTTTCCTCTTGAAATGTTGTTAAAGCCTATGACCAATATTTCATGCGTCTCTGTTTATGACTAACTGTCCTTGTGAAGTTCAGAACTTTTGTCTAATTTAAAGTTGTTGGTTTACATTACACAGCGACAGCTCCCCATTTCACTAAAATCAAATAGATTCAGGTTCAACTATAGGTTTAAGCTTGTATAACTGCAATCCTTGTCTGCTTAGATGCATCTCTAAGGCAACCTACAAACAAACCCAGTCAGGTTTTGTGTACACAAAATCACTGAATTAAAAAAACGTTCCTTTCCGGTACAATGCGTTCTGCTCTATTTGCTGAGATTAGATACATGGTAAAGCACAGATAAGAACCATCCTAGCATTTCTTTGCCAAACAGTTAACTGGTCTAATATTTTCTGTATCTATTTAAGTTAAAACATCAGTTGGCATTTAGAAGTGGAGTTATATACACGAGTAAAACAAACCAGACAGTAAAACATTTTGAGCAGGCATCATGCAATTTCAGATGGAGCATGAAGCAGGCGACACCAGATTAGCCAACTGCTGAATACCCCTAAATGCCCTTCCTGTTGGAAAGGAATAGATCAGGTGGGACATGTAGCTGCTGCCATCTATTCCACACAGTCACTGGAATTGAACATAACCACCTGCACAATCAAACAAATGCCTCGAATCAAACAAGCTTTGAGAATGCGCTCTAAACATGGAGGATAGAGTAAGCATCTGCTTAAGGGATGGGATGAGACAAGTCAATACAAACAGCTGTTTGCAACCTGCCATCTGGAGTTCTCCATCATACATTAAACTAACCACATTTCTAATCCTAATTTTTAAAAAAAATTGCTTGCAAAAAACAACTAACAGCTTCATTGTGAAAAAGGCCAGGAGAGCAAAGCCCAAAACAAGTGCAAGTATTAGGTTATCAATTTAAGAGTTTGGCTAATAATTAAACTCACCTGAAAGCAAGCAAAGCAAACACCATTATCTCCACTGATTTCCCTACACCACATAAGATCTGTATGTTTCTTTCAATGAACTGGAACAGCTCATGTCGCAAGAATAACCTTCACTTGTATTCAATAGCTTGCAATAATACAAGAGATTTATAGCACGTTTAGCCTCAATATGCCAAGATTAGTACATGCAGAAACTTTATGCATGTATTCCTGGAAGCTTCCAATCATGAACATACTCTCATCATTCCAGCAACCTTTACTGGAGTCTAATGCAAATGTATTCTTTTCCCCTAAATGTGGATACCACTCCATATGTGGTCTCAAAAACCCTACAAATTTCTATCAAGATTTCTCTCCTGCTATGACGTTATAGCAGTTGTCTTCCTACTGGTTTGCTATACCTGCATTTCTAACTTTCACCATACCTTGTATACGTATACTCACATCTGAATTTCAACACAAGTTTCACATTTTTAAAACATTCTGCTTTTGTATTGTTCTCAGCAAGGCGAATAATCCATCCGCCATCATGTTGTCCACTTCCAAACAATGTAATATCTCCGTCATCCCCACAACTTACCTTCCCAACTGGGACATTAATGAATTGGTGAGAGCGTAATGTAGACCGTAAATGGCCAAGACACCAGCACTGACTCTTCACTACCTGCCAACTAGAAAATGCATGAAGTATGGTCATTCTGTTTCTGTCCATCAACCAATACTGTATTGTTCATAAATTACCTCAAACCCATGAGCTATTACCCTTCCTATTAACCTGTGTGGAATTTTATCAAATACTTTTTTTGGAAATCTTAGTACACATGTGACATCTACTTATTCCTGTTAACTGCTTTATTAGGTAAATCCTCAAAAAGTTGTCAAACAGGGCTTTTCTTTTAGTAAAACCACAGACTTACTTTAATTGCAGTTTTTTTTTTTAAGTGCATAAAAATTTCCTTAAATCGTTGCCATAATTTTCCCAATAATTAGTGTTAGGCTAACTGGCCTGTAGTTTCCAGTTTTGCTCAACGCCTCCTTTTCTGAAAAAAAAAGCAACACCTTCCAACTTCCAAATCAATGGGACCACTCATGATTGTATCGACGTTTGGACCTCACTACTAGCACATCCACTATCAATGCATCTCAGAACCCTAGGATGGAGGTGTCAGGTCTCAACAGACTTGTTGGACAATATTCAAAACATGGTCAACATTGAAAAATGAAACTTCCTCCTGCTCACCACATATCCTCCCACACAGTTGACAAGCCACTTGGAAGTAAAAAAAAAAAGAGTTACAGAACATACTCTGGGTGGGAGGTAGCTAAATTGCACCACCCTAGCCAGAAAGACTAATCTTCCAAACTGGGCCTGTGGCAAGGGAAAAACTTCACTGACCTCATTCTCACTGATCAACATCTTGCCAGGAGGGGAATTCCACACACATCTCCATCTTCAACACTGGCCAAGCCCAATAAGTGACAGAATGCTCAAATCATCCAATCTATTCTCAGCCAAAGTTGCTCAGTTGATTATATATATCAGCCTCCTCCTGAGATTCCCGTTTAATCTTTTAACATTACAGTGGGAATCTCTGAACATGTAATATAATATTAAAAGGGTCAAACTGCACTGTCTGTCTTTGGGTAGGGACGACAATTATGAAGAATGCGGATGACCATCCATTATAATTTACACTTCATTTAGACAGTTACTTGCTATTACTCCCCTGCTACTGTCAAGTTAAACTATAATTCAATCTCTTCCATCCAGAAACGCTTTCTGGCCAGAGGTATGTTGCACCTGCATGGTCTTGAGGAATCACTGAGTCAGGAAATTGTCTGCATAACAATTCCCCAGAATTAGGGCATTAGCATTATCTCAGAAGATGATCGCATCCTGCCATAGTCACATGTTACTCTCTACCTGAGATAACTGGAGTGGCATGTGACTTGGGGGCATGGCCAGAGCATCTGTAGGCGCGGCCAACTGACCTGTATAAAAGGGATGTGTTTCCTTTGTTCAGGGCCTCAATTTGACTCAATCTCACATGCCTGTAATGTGGGGGGGTGGGTGGGTCAAAAGGGGTCACCTAACTTATACGAGCTTTAATAAACTAACTGTTCACAGAGGTTGGTGTGCCCGAAACCTTGAGAAAAATAAACCTAACACCCACCATCACCAACTTTTAAGTTAATTCATTCACTCCATCTAACATCAAGAAAAAGCTGAAAGCTCTGGATGCAGCAAAGATTATGGGCTCTGACAATACTCTAGTTTTAGTGCCTCAAAATGTATGCTCCGAAGTAGCAGTCCTTCAGGAAACATTCTCAATACAACTACAAGGCCAACTATAACAAATTAAAAGTCACCCAGGACTCAACTCCACAGAGGTATAAGGATGCATCTCAATTCTGCCCAAGGTTACACACCATCTGATTTGCAAGAAGGCAGAATGAGTCACTTTTTCAGAGGTCGTTGCATGTATGGAATGAGCTGTTAGAAGTAGGGGAGGCTGGCATAATTACAACAACATTTGAAAGGCATCTGAAATGGGTATGTGAGTAGAAAGAGTTGAGAAAAACTGACCAACTGCTGACAAATGGGACTAGATTCATTTAGGATATTTGGTCAGCATGGACAAGTTGGACCAAAGGGTCTGTTTCCATGCTGTACATCTGTGATGAGCACTGTGCCAGCAATCTATTCTTTAAAAAAAGTGTCACCGATAGTGCTTCAAATACCACTTAACAAGAACCTGCTTTCTGAAAGTCAGTTTGGGTTCTGCTAGAACCGCTTGGTCCTAGACTGGATTGCAGCCTTAGTTTATGGACAAAAAGCCAGATTTCAGGTAATGTAAGGAAGAATGGCTGACCTTGACAAAGGTAACAGTTGACCATGTTTGCCTCCAAGGAGCTTTCTTAATAATGGCCAGGTTAGGGGAAATCACCCTTGTGCCTGGAGTTCACAGCTAGCAAAGATATTCTTGCTCTCCAAAAGCTATCACTGTACTGTTTGTCAGGACATTTATATAATAAAATTACCAGGTGATGACCATCTCCAACTAAACAATTTCCCCTTGATGTTCAATAGCATTATCAGATGTTAGGTGGCATTGATAAGTTGCCACTGACCAGAATTTAAAGTAGACCAACCACAGACATGCTGTTACCCTCAACAGCAGGCTGGGTATTCTGTGAGAAGTAACTCACTTCATGTCCTAAAAGCCTTTACACCATCCACAAGACCCAAGTCAGGAGTGTGATGGAAAACCCTCCATTTCCTAAATAGAGTACAGCTCCAATAAAACAGGGTTGACATAATCCAGGACAAACTAGTTTGATTGACACCTTAAACATCCACTCACTCCACAACCAGTGCACAATGGCTGCAGACTGTCCCAGTTTCAAGATGCACTGCAGAAAAATCACTCAGGCCATTTTAACAGCATCTTGTAAATCCACAACCAGCTTTCAATACGAGAATAGGGTAGGAGATGCACAAGCACCACTACCTCCTAGTTACCCTCCAAATCAGACCATCCAACATGGAAATATCACATCTTCATTTGTCAACAGAAGTAAATCTTGGAACACTATTCTAGCAGCACCATGGGAATAGCTTAACCACATGGACCGCAGTGGATCAAGAAGATAGTTCAGTGTCAAAAAGTTAGGAATGAGCAATAAAATGTCAGCTGAATGAACACCCACATCCCATTAATGAACTTTAAAAATGCAGGGTTGGAAGTGCTTGGAGAAACCAATAATTTTGAAACAATTATAATTTAAGGTGACATCTGGAACAGCTGGCAAGTGGTATAACATGCTCACAGGTATAAAAACATAGGAACGAGGAGCAAGGGGAGGTCATCTGGCCCCTCACCATTCAATAAGCTCATGGCTGATTTTTCCATGACCTCAGCTCCTCTTACTCACCCTCTAACCATAACCCTTAATTCCTTTCAGAATTAACTTTGAACAAAAGCATTCGCCTCTCACCGTATCATGATCTTATTGTTGAAATGATTCTATATTAACGTAACTATTTGGCACAGTTACTTAAAAAATGTATAAGCTAACAATTTATTTTAAAGAAACACAATATCACAGCTTCTGCATTAAATCCCAACGGAAAACAAAAAGCACTGTTCTTAGGTCAGTCACCCATGTAATTAAACTGCATAACTTTATATCTTCGCAACCAATCTGTAGGTGAAAGTTGATAGTGCAACACAAAGTGATTACATGAAAAAATGTTAAATACAGAAAAGTAGCTAGCATTTAGAAATACTATTTTCAAATTAATTCATGGAATGTGGGCATTGCTTGCAAAGTGGTATTTGTTGATAATTCCTAATTACCTTTGAAGATGATGAGCTGCTTTCTGGAACAACTGTAGTCCATGCTGAAAATTAATTCATTCCTTTGGGAAATAATTTTTGTTCTTTCACAATTTGTTGGATTTTCCTGAAAATGTATCACCTACAAATGGCAAGGACTCTCTCCATCTGCCGCCCTTGACCTGCTAGGTGGTAAAGGTTGTGTTTAGAAAATGCAAATAAAACAACTTTAGTGAGTTGCTGTAGTGCATCTTGCAGATGGTATAAACTGTTGCCACTGTATTAGTGGAGGAAGCAATAAATTCCAAACATATTAGATGGGGTGCCATCAAGTAGGCTTTGTCCTTCATAGTGTCAAGCCTCTCAGATGCGGTTGGTCATTCAGACACGTAAACAGTATTCTTTCATACTTGACTTGTGCCTTATAGATGGTGGGCAGGTTTTTCCAAGTCAGGTGGTGTTTTAAAAAATTCTCAAGGTCAGGTTCGTAGGAGAGTAGTCTGACACAGAACAAACGACCAAGAGGCGAGTCTGCTAGAATATGAGCATTTTATTCCCCGCAGCGTCGCCACAACCAGGTCTCATACTTACAACGGGTCTGGCTTATACTCACTCTACATGTTACCGGAACTGGGAGCCGTCAGTTCTCGTAGAGCGGTTGCCAACAACCCACGCTCGGCGGTTAAACGCAACCCCGGAGCAGACTCACCGAACTGGAGACTTTTCCAGCTGATATACTCTTTTCCAGATATAAACATTCATGTGAACAGCAGAGCAAGGCTAAAAAACACATTCCATTCTGGTTACATACAGATAAGAAGATTCACACGGGGAGGTGTGTAATAAGATTCACACAGGACTAAGCAACACCTCCATTCCGGTTAGATTCACACATGTATTGGGACATAATTTTTAACCGTTTCACCACAGGTGGTAAGCTAAGCACTGCACAATTCCCAGCCTGACCCGATCTTGTAAAGATGGCATCTAAGTTTAGCCTAGTTCAGTTTCTAGTCAATGGTGACCCAGAAGATGTTGATATCCAGTGTATGACATCAAAATTAGATGACTGATTTAGCTGGCAAAGGTCTGTTTGCATGAAGATTGTCATTAACTTTGCGAGAACAGGTTCAGAACATGAATATTTTTCTTAATCATTTACAATGTATGGTCATAAATCTACCAGCATACTTCAACCATAAGTATTTTATCCACAAATTTCATACTTAATTTGATAAACTGATATGGTAATGAATGAAGAGGTTGAGTTTATTAAAAACATTAAAAGTGCAATGAAACAAAACCATATTCGTACAATCAGGATAGAAGCAAGGTGGTATAGCAATAATAGTAGTAACTGGCACAGTTCACAGACTCAGTACACACGCTTTCACTAGAGTTCACCAAGAATCACTTCACCACACTATAGATAATTTTATAATCAATTTCAAACATCAATCGAATTACAATGAATGTTAGCACACGGGAGTAGAACAAATACGTTGAATTGAAGGATATATCTTTCTAAATAGAAAGATAAATCTCTCATTTATGATGAATTGCAGAGTCAAGAAAAGTAAAATCTACAGTTCTAGACATCAAATAGAAGTGCAAGCAATAACACAGACAGCAGTAAATAGTTAACATTTCAAGTAGACCTTTCTTCAAAATTTTCAGTCACTTTCAAACCAGCCATTTCTTGTTTTTTAATCTTCTGTTTTCAATACTTAAATGCTTACTTTTACTAACTACATATCTTTGTTGCTCAGTAGTATTTCTAACAAAAATGTGTAGCTGAAGAAAATAATGAAAATAGGAAGCCAACTGTATTATACCAAAATGTTTTTATTCATTCCCCTGTTCTTTCCCTTAGCCTAGTATTTATTTTCCCACATTAAGCATTTATTCAATTCCATACAAAATATTTTGGACTCAGATTTCACCAAAGCTTCAGGCAGTGTACTCCAGTTCACAATATCTTCTATTTAAAAAAATTGTCAGATTCATTTTTTAATTACTTTAAACTGGTGTCTTCTGTTTATCAAGCCTCCTACTATTAGAAGCAGATTCTCATTTACTCTAATAAAATGCTTCAATGTTTTGTACACTTGAGTCTACCCTTAAATCTTCCAGAAAGAAGAAGAATTCCTGGATCAATTTTATGGACAAATCCTATTAAATCTCATCATCGCCCTCCAAGGTCTTCAAAAGAAAACATGACATCCAGAATTGGCTATGATACTCCAGTTGGGCCCTCACCAGGGTTGATAAAGATTTTGCATAGCCTCCTTGTTGTGCTCCAAGTCTCTAATTAATTACAAGATTCCATATGTTTTTAACAAAGGCAAAGGCAGTCTTCTCAATTCATGCTATCACCTTTAAAAAGGCTTGCATACATTACTTCACAGGCCCTCTAATTGTGTTCGGTTTTTTAAAAAAATGTTCCACACTCTAGAAATAGATTATTTCATTTTCTTAATGACAGGAAACTGTAGACCAATTAGCCCAATGTCTACATTCAGTCTTCCTCCTTTTTTTTCCCTGAAGTGTATTACATTTGCTTTTTTCCACTCCACTAGTTTGCTAAATTCAAGCAAACACTAAGTTAAGAACAAATGAGTATTATATCTGTGTCCATTACAGAAGCAGTCCATAGGTCCAGGTACATATGTCCTACATTACTCTTGTCTGCCTTGTTATTTTTAAAGAACCCAAATTATTCAAAAATGATTTAAATTTAGCAAATGTTGGTTTTCATTTAAAACCCATATTTTTTCAAATATCAACTTTGTCCTGAATTAATCAGATTTTTCTGCAATTGATGTAGAGCTGATTGGTCTGCTTATCCTCAGCCCCATCCTTTTGATAAAAGGTTGTAATATTTGCAGCCTTCTGCACAGTTCCCATTTCTCAGGAGGATTAAAATACTGTAGCCATTGCTTACCTACTTTTACATTATTCTTTAACTTATGATGCATCTCAAGAGATTCCAAAGCATTTTTACTGCCAATTAAGTGATTCTGACAATCATTGTCTTTATGTGCTCATTAACAAAACCTTAAGCACAGAAATGGGACATTCAGCCCATCTAGTCCAGGTGGACACCACTAGAGCAAGACAAAACCAGCTTGTCTTGTACTGCTTTGACTGGATGTTTGATGTCACGAAAGAGGCAAAGATACCTCAACCAGCCCCTGTGGCAAAGCACACAATTTCCAACATTCCTGCAGAGAAATATCCCTGGCCCTCTTGTCAAAGTTCTAAGTGTTGATCCTAGTAATTTCCACAAATGAAGCCTTTCCCCTACAAAACGTCACCCCAGATTCCTTGGTTATTTAAAATAAGGCTAGAGAAAGTTGGGAGAAAATTTAAATGAGTCTGTCACAACGCCTTAATTCTAGCCACAAGTGTAGTTTTCCATAGGTATAACTGACTTCAACGTGGTGCTTCTACGCTGTAACCTCTCCACAGATTAAGTTTGTGTAATGGGGTACCAAAAGTGCTTGGAGTAATCTAACATGTAACTATGGCCCAACTTAGCCTCATTCTGGTTATGAACTCCTTGCTTGTATCTTAGTCATAGCTGACCATGACAATTCCAGTGCTCCTTGGTCAACCTCACATTCCCCACAAATAGTAGAAAAAGTGAGGACTGCAGATACTGGAGATCAGAGTAGAGAGCACGGTGCAGGTTAGGCAGCATGCGAGGGGCAGGAGAATTGCATTTTGGACAGAAGCCCTTCATCCTGATGAGAAATGTCAATTCTCCTGGTCCTCAGATGCTGCCATTTCCCACAAATGTCAGTTGAACCAAAACTCTACAGTTCATTTCAACCCAATGTCTGCTCAATTATCTCTAGGCTCATTTCCCTATATTGGATCATGGTTCTGCACAGCTCAAATTTCAAATAGTTATCCTTGTGCTTAAAAGCCCTTTGACTTATCCCTTTCACAGTATTATGAAATCTTTCAGCTCCCTAAAAACATTACAATGTTCTCACCTAGGCTTCTTGTGCATTATCCCACTAGTGGAAGTGTAAAATGGGAAACATCCCTTTAACTGTGTGGAAGCTATTGCTCCAGTTCCCTCTTCAAACCGGTCCTTTCTCAGGTTCCTTAAAACCAGCTTTTTGACCAATCATTTAGTCACCACTTCTTGTGCTCATCAGGTGGCAGGTACTCGAATAATCAATTCTGAAAATAACAAAGGATTAGGATTTCAGCAGCAGTGGGACATTATAAGCAGGTAGTCTGTGTGATAGCAAGTATGAGAGATTTATTATCCATGTCAGGGTCAAGTGGAATACTGGCAAATTCTGATTCAGACAGAGCTAGCTGTCAGAATGGAATGAAGTTGGTAGCTAGGTGCAAATGCAATAGCTTTGTTCTTTCCAAATTTTAATTTGTGAGCATGTCAGATAAATAAATCAGACAATATGTAAAGATAGTGGTTAAGTGAAGAGAGTTGGTGGGAAGGTAAAGCCAGGTGTCATGATACATTTGGAATATGTTTACAACATATGTCAGCAAATGCAGCATCTACCTCAAAGAGAGTTGAGGGGATAAATCCTTGGCTAACTCCAGAATTCATTGATATGGGAATGGTCTTAGTGTTGATCCAACCATTCATTTGCATCAGCTTTAAAGGCAGCTGCATCAACTATCCTGCTGCTAGTTCAAAAATGTGATTGGCTTATGATTGGAATTATGAACGGATTTGCAGAGATTCACTCAGATGCAGATTCTTACAATGATAAGATGAACTAATGAGTGACTATGTGTTGTTAAGATTGTGGTTTCTCAGCCAAAAAGAAAAAAGTTACTACAATTTTGAAAGCTCGTGTATAAAGTTAAGGAACTCTAATAGACACTATCAATCCACTGGCAACAAATACAAATAGGTACTCAAGTCAACAAATCCAGATTTACCTCCAACTCTCTTTCCATTTCCAAGCAGACTATTGCTTTTGCCTTTTCATTGCCTTAACTGCCAGGCTCCAGTCACAGACTACAATTATTTAGCTGGCAGCCATCATGGCTAAAACTAGTGCACTACGTAAAACATGCAAGCTGGTCTTTTGCACATGTGAAGCAACAAAGTAAACTCTTATTCCACAAATCTCTGCTTCCTCAAAGAAAGACTTGAAATCTACATTTTTGACCAGGCAGTCATATGCCTGAATATCGCACATGGTTTAGTGTTGTTTGATAATGCTCCTATGAATCACCCAAAGATATTTTACCCCAAAAGATGCTATATAAAAATGTCAACTGTTAGTGATGCACAAGTGGACAAAGGAACTTTTGACACAACTAGGCACAGTTTTTTTTTAAGATGACTCTAGTAAACTGAGATTTTTTGTAATGTTCTTAATGCGCCCCAATTTGAATACAGGATTTAAAGAAAACACGTCCTTAGAGGAGGAAACTAAACATTTAAAATAACAATTAAAGTATGAAACAATAGCTATGCAAAAGGCAATTAGATTTTAAGTAAAAACTTAGCAAAGGCACCCAGACGCAACAGCTTGACACAGCTGTGAACCTTTCAAATGATAAAATGAGGATGGTTGCAGATTTCAGAGAAATAGAAATTAAAATATTTCCTTATCAGAGCTCACTGTTCTTTAATTTTTTTATTGTTCACATATCTGTTTTTGTCCATTTTCATCCTTTAACTATATACAACACAGTCAGGAAATTGATTGTTATTAATCTGACCAGAATTTGATCCGAAATCTGTCGATCCAGCCGGAACAAACGGAGGGAGAAGAAACGACATGTGCTGCAACAATTGAGATTCTTTCTGCAGCTAATGACCTTCACCGTACAGTAAATATTTCACAACATCACGCAAAGCAGTCAAACCACCTATTAATCATTTACTACCAGAAGAAAAATGCTGTTCTACAATCGCTGTAACTCGTACTAAAGGTCAGGAATCCAGCCAAACACGAATGGAAGGCACGTGACAATACACCGAATTGAAATATCAGGACAAATAAAGGAGGAACAATCGATTTGGCAGGTTAGTGAGGAAAAGCAAGAGTTTAAAGTTTAGAGAAGAAACTATAGATTTTTTTCCCCTAATCCCCATGTTTGCTGAACGTCCGATAAACAGAGCCAAACCCTATAGGACCAGCTTGTCTTTCACCTGCCATTCAGTTACTGTAAAGGCTGGTGGGTGGGGACAAGATCACACCCCAGTATCAGCTGGAAAACTCAAGGGGTCAGACGACAACCGACCTCAACAGCTTTTGAGAAAAATCAAAAAGATTGGGAAACATTGCACTGGCTCACGCACGAAAGTTATCGTTATGGGGAGCAGCAAGATAACAGACAAACCTCCCTGTGGCCAACCTTTTTTTCAGACCCTTCCTTCAAGTACTATTCAGTACAATAGAATGACTTGGCACTGTGCAATAAGTTTGACGCAGAATCTGAAATAACGCTTTTGGCGAACGCCCAGGTTTCAACGTTTGCGCTTCATATCATCAGAAGCTTCGAAAATATGTCGTGGGAGTAGACGGATGAGGAAATCCAATCCAAAGATGAGCATTAAGACTGCGGGGTAAAAGGGAAAGGGAGCTGATGGACAAATGACCCGATCTTAAAGTAGTCACCCCAATTTACTTTAACCATAAGAACCTGCACATTTATACGTAAATAATTCTTCAGCACATTGAAAACGTTTTCGTGTCACACGCTCAGATAGAACTATCTTGAAAGTTGAACTAGTTTGCCTCCCTTTGCTAAATGTTTTCCCTACCCCCCTACCCCGGGTCGCCTGCGATCTAATTGCACCGAAACCTTACCCTGCTCTCTGCACCGAAACTGTCGCTGAGAGACAGAGAGAGGTAGTTACTACTGTTATCTGTACCTGCTGCTGTGCCAGTGGCGCCTCGATCTCCATCACCACTACCTATCGCCCTTCGATCACGCGCAACCACACTGACTCTTCCAGCTCTTGTGACGCACGCTGGCCAGAGCAGCGCGAGACACGGCTCGAGCCCCGCCCACAACCACCCGGACCACTCAACTGGCCGCGCAACCCTGTCAATCAAACTACACGTCCCGCCCCCACCGATACGATTCGCTCTCGTGCTGTCAATCATCATGCCGTCACACCCCGCCCTATCGTCATCTTCGGTCCGGTCTGCCGAACATGATGGGCCAGATATAATTTGATTGTCGGTAAAGGAGCGGTGCAGACCCGCACACTGAGTGTCATACATTGCACTAATAGGAATGTCTGACCTTTTCATTGATCTCCAATGTAAAGAGACTTCATAATCCCAGGATCAGCAGTGCCGTGTAAATGAGTGCAGTTTATTTCAAAAAATATTGTCATAGGAGCATATCCTCCCTGTATACATCTAAATATTTACATGTATTTAAAAAAGAATATAGGTTATTATAGACTTAAAGGATAAAGAAGGTATATTGACACTTAAAAGACGAATTGACCATGAACACGATCAGCCTCCATAATATGGCTTAAATCCCTCCTCCAGGAAGTTTGATACTTGCACCGTATTTATACTGAAATCACTGGATATAAGCATTTTTGAAAATAAGTTTAGAATTGGTCACGTATTTAATCGAAATACGATTAGAAAATATTTCTACTTTTAAAACTCTATATCGAAAAAAACCCTAAAATCAACAGAGTAAAGGCACTTCATTCAGGGTTAAAGTATATATATATATATATACACACACAATTGTTCGAATTTGAAGCTGACATCAATATTTATTCAAAGAGCTTTTTCACAAACATTCACACGAAATACAATCCATCACAATGTCTGGCCCGCCTCCGCAGTTGGTCTCAGAACCTTCCTGAGGAACTGGAAAACATTCTCGGCAAAAAGTCCCCTTTTAAATGACGTCCCTGAAATTGCGCAATGGTGCTGCTTGCACCAT
This sequence comes from Chiloscyllium plagiosum, assembly GCF_004010195.1. Classification (NCBI taxonomy): domain Eukaryota; kingdom Metazoa; phylum Chordata; class Chondrichthyes; order Orectolobiformes; family Hemiscylliidae; genus Chiloscyllium; species Chiloscyllium plagiosum. The sequence continues at coordinate 19,213 of NW_025214742.1, read as the reverse complement.
AGAACAGCAGGGCCCCATGTGAGGCAATGTGTATTAAACGGCAACTAGACTTTTTAATTTCATTTAGTTTACACTGTTATTTTATAACTGTTTAGGTCTGTACTGTGCATTTTAAATCCGTGTGTGCATATTGTGCCTAAGGTGAAATAAATAGTTATACGAAGTTTTACCTATCTCTATGCACCGAAGTGAAACGTGTTTAACATCAAAGCCGATCAATAAAAGTGGAAATACTGTTTCACTCATATCAGTATAAAATACACAATGTGTTTAGGAAAATCTATCAAAATGTAAGATTTCGTGGTTATTTAGCCACAATTCCAGAACAATTAAACAAGAACTACTGTACTTTTTCCACTTACGTATCTTTTGAGGAAGTGAAATTACTGTACTTCAAAACTAAAACCAGAGAATACTGGAAATTCGCAGCAAATCGCAGAGAAAAGACTATCTTACCGACGGACACAGTACATTTTCTAAGTTTATTCTGTTTCAAACATTCAATGTTCCCTAACGCAAATTTGGATTTTTTTTAGTTCGGATAGTTATCAATGGGGAGGGACGGCAACATTGGTAGTCTGCTGATCTCCTGGGTACAAGTACAAAAAGATGGAGGTACGTACAGCCAACATTATTGTACAACACAAAGTCACACAGCACAAGAAACAAGCCCTTCAGTTCAATTGGTCTATGCCGACCAGTTTTCCCAGATTCAACAAGTTGCATTTGCCTGCATTTGGCCCATATCCCTCTCAACCTTTCCTGTTCATATGACTGTCCAAATGTCTTTTAAATACTGTAAGCTGTATGTGCACCCACCACTTCCTCATGGGAGACTGGTTAGCATGGTTAGATCACATGGAATACAGGGAGAACTAGTCATTTGGATGTAGAACTTCTCAAAGTAGAAGACAGAAGGTGATGGTGAGGGTTGCTTTTCAGGCTGCAGACCTGTGATCTGCAGTGTGTCACAAGAATCGGTGCTGGGTCCCCTGCTGTTTGTCATTTATATAAATGATTTAGATGTGAACATAGGGGGTATGGTTAATAAATTTGCAGATGACACCAAAAGGTGTAGTGGACAGCGAAGAAGGTTACCTCAGATTACAACAAGATCTTGATCAGATAGGTGCGGGGAGTGGGGTTGGGGGGCGGAGGGTGGAGTTGGACAGGGGCGGGGTTGGATGGGGCTGGGGGCAGTATTGGGCGGAATTGGGGGCGGGGGCTCACGTGTTGTGTGCAGCTGCAGTCTCCTGAACAGGGAGCATACTTTAAAAACTCCAAACCTCAGAGGAAAGGCATTTAATTGATTAACTGAATAATTGATTATCTGAACGAAATAGTGCCTGCCCATCTCATTCAGATAATTGAGGTTCCTCTGTAAATAGAAACAAGGATTTACCAGCAGTGCTTCGCCCGGAAGCCCACTGAAGATGTTACCTAGTAGGGTGACGAAACGTTTGGAAATGAACCTTGCAGCTCAGCGAGCAAACTTACATCCAGAGCCTCAACCTGAGCTACAAATCTTCTCAGAACTCGCTAAGATATCCCAACCCAATCTAGTCCAAACTGCCAGCCCCTGGCCCATAGGCCTCCAAACCCTTCCTATTCATATATCAATCCAGATGCCTTTTAAATGTTGCAATTTTACTAGCTTCCACCACTTCCTCTGGCAGCTCATTCCATAAACACACTACCCTCTGCATGAAAAAGTTGCCCTTAGGTCTTTTGTATATCTTTCTCCTCTCACCCCAAACCTATGCCCTCTAGTTCTGGACTCCCCCACCCCAGGGAAGAGACTTTGTCTATTTATCCTATCCATGCCCCTCATGATTTTATAAACCTCTATAAGGTCACCCCGCAGCCTCCGATGCTCCAGGAAAAATAGCTCTAGCCTATTCAACCTCTCCCTATAGCTCAAATCCTTCAACCCTGGCAACATCTTTGTAAATCTTTTCTGAACCCTTTCATGTTTCAGTACATCCTTCCATAGGAAGGAGACCAGAATTACACACAATATTCCAAAAGTGGCCTAACCTATGTCCTGTACAGCCGCAACATGATCTCCCAATTCCTGTACTCAATACTCTAACCAATAAAGGAAAGCATACCAAACACCACCTTCACTATTGTATCTACCTGCAACTCCACTTTCAAGGAGCTATGCACCTGCAGTCCAAGGTCTCTTTGTTCAGAAACATTCCCTAGGACCTTACCATTAAGTGTGTAAGTTCTGCTAAGATTTGCTTTCCCAAAATGCAGCACCTCACATTTATCTAAATTAAACTCCATCTGCCACCCCTCAGCCTATTGGCCCATTTGATCAAGTTCCTGTTGTAATCGGAGGTAACCTTCTTCACTGTCCACTACACCTCTGCAAACTTACAAACTCTTATGCTCACATCCAAATCATTTATATAAATGATGAAATGTAGTGGACCCAGCACTGATCCTTGTGGCACTCCACTGGTCACAGGCCTCCAGTCTGAAAAACAACCCTCCACCACTACCCTCGAGCAGTTCTGTATCCAAATGGCTAGTTCTCCCTGTATTCCATGAGATCTAACCTTGCTAACCAGTCTCCCATGGGGAACCTTGTCAAACGCCTTACTGAAGTCCATATAGATCACATCTACTGCCTCTGCCCTCATCAATCTTCTTTGTTACTTCTTCAAAAAACTCAATCAAGTTTGTGAGACATGATTTCCCATGTACAAAGCCATGTTGACTGTCCCTAATCAGTCCTTGCCTTTCCAAATACATGTACATCCTGTCCCTCAGGATTCCCTCCAAAAATGTACCTACCACCAATATTAGGATTGCTGGTCTATAGTCCCCAACCTTTCTTCAATAGGGACACCACGTTAGCCAACCTCCAGTCTTCCAGCACTAACCTGTGACTATCAATTATACAAATATCTCAGCAAGGGGCCCAGCAATCACTTCCCTAGCTTCCCACAGAGTTCTAGGATATACCTGATCAGGATGTGGGGATTTAATACCTGATCAGGTCCTGGGGATTTATCCACTTTTATGTGTTTCAAGACATCCAGCACTTCCTTCTCTGTAATATGGACATTTTTCAAAATGTCACCATCTATTTCCCTACATTCTATATCTTCCATGTCCTTCTCCACAGTAAACACTGATGCAAAATACTCGTTTAGTATCTCCCTCTTCTCCTGCGGCTCCACACAAAGGCCGCCTTCCTGATCTTTGAGGGGCCCTATTCTCTCCCTAGTTACCCTTTTGTCCTTAAACTTTTTGCAAAAATCCTTTGGATTCGCCTTAACCCTATTTGCCAAAGCTATCTCATGTCCCCTTTTTGCCCTTCTGATTTCCCTCTTAAACATACTCTTACTGCCTTTATACTCTAAGGATTCATTCGATCTATCCTGTCTATACCTGACATATGCTTCCTTCTTTTTCTTAACCAAACCCTCAATTTCTTTAGTCATGTAGCATTCTCTGTACATACCAGCCTTTCCTTTCACCCTGACTGCAATATACTGTCTCTGGACTCCTCATTATCTCAATTCTGAGGCTTCCCATTTTCCAGTCGTCCCTTTACCTTTGAACATCTGCCCCCAATCAGCTTTTGAAAGTTCTTGCCGAATACCATCAAAATTAGCCTTCCTCCAATTTAGAACTTCAACTTTTAGATCTGGTCTAACCTTTTCCATCACTATTTTAAAACTAATAGAATTATGGCCCCAAAGTGCTCCCCCACTGACACCTCAGTCACCTGCCCTGCCTTATTTCCCAAGAGTAGGCCAAGTTTTGCACTTCTCTAATAGGTACATGTTGAATCAAAAAAATTTCCTGTACACACTTAACAAATTCCTCTCCTCTCCCTTAGCACTATGGCAGTCCCAGTCTATGTTTGGAAAGTTAAAATCCCCTACCATAACCACTCTATTATTCTTACACATAACTGAGATCTCCTTACAAATTTGCTTCCCAATTTCCCTCTGACTATTAGGGGGTCTATAACACAATCCCAATAAGGAGATTATCCCTTTCTTATTTCTCAGTTCCACCCAAATAACTTCCCTGGATGTATTTCTGGGAATATCCTCCCTCAGTATAGCTGTAATGCAATCTCTTATCAAAATCAAACATATGATGCAGTTAGAGAAATTATTACTTTGGAGGAATAAAAAAATTCATTTCCTGAGGTAGTGAGAACTCATGTGGAAGAGCAGAGAGTGAAAGCGCCAAGATTAGCAGCTGATATGGCTGATGGTTATGAGTTATTTCATAAACCAAAGTTAGGCTTCCGACATCAATTTCAATCGTGAGGGCGAGAAATTGGGGAAAAACAGAAATCCTGAGGTGGTAAGGGAAAAGTAGATCTCATTGAAGATAATAAAGATTGCTTCTCATATGTAAAAAGGAAACCCATGATGGAGAAATAGAAGTTAAAAGGCTCAGATGTTTTCACTACAATAAAGTAGGCCACATGACGTCACAATGTTGGTGGATTAGAAAAAGCACTGGGAAGGCAGATGTAGGAAAACAGAATAAACCTGTGAATTTTGTTAAAGTGGTAAGGGAAAGTACAGTGGAGGCTAAAAAGCTGCACCAGAATGCACAACTTTGTCAGAGTTTGGTTGAGAAGGGAATGCCAGATCTTTTTAAATCATTTACTTGCTGAAGTAAGGTGTACTCACATAGTCCAGAAGCAGCAGGTAAAGAAACAGGCTTAACAGCTATGGCATTATATCAATCTTTAATGTTGAGAAATGAGGAGATATGTGACTCAGAAGGACTATTGCCAGAAAAGGTTCTCGTATGTTGAATTCATGAAGAGACAAAAAGTGCTCCATTTTGTAGAGTGAGGTTGAAGTGTCCAGTGAAAAGTGGAGAAGTGGTGATAGGAGTACAGGAGAAACTCATGAATTCAGAAATACAATTTGTCCTTGGTAACAGTTTAGCTGGATCACAATAGAACTGCTGACCAGTGGTTAAAAAGCCAGTGGAGAATCAGCAACTGAGATATTACAGGACCTAAATTGAAAGGGCACTAATATACTGGCAGGGAAATTTGCTAGAGATGCTCAGGAGGATTTAAGGGAAGGTGGTGGGACCCAGAGAGATAGTGAGGAAAGAGATCAATCTGAGACTGGTACAGTTGAGAACAGAAGCGAGTCAAACAGTTAGGGCAGACAGGGACAAGGTAGGACTAATAAATTAAACTGCATTTATTTCAAGGCAAGGGGCCTAACAGGGAAGGCAGATGAACTCAGGGCATGGTTAGGAACATGGGACTGGGATATCATAGCAACTACAGAAACATGGCTCATATTTGTATCATCGATAGTCACAGGTGAGGTGCCGGAAGACTGGAGGTTGGCAAATGTGGTGCCACTGTTTAAAAAGGGTAGTAAGGACAAGCCAGGAAACTATAGACCAGTGAACCTGACCTCGATGGTGGGCAAGTCGTTGGAGGGAATCCTGAAGGACAGGATGTACATGTATTTTGAAAGGCAAGGACTGATTAGGGATGGTCAACATGGCTTTGTGTGTGGGAAATCATGTCTCACAAACTTGATTGAAGAAGTAACAAAAAAGATTGATGAGGGCAGACCGGTAGATGTGATCTATATGGACTTCAGTAAGGCGTTTGACAAGGTTCCCCATGGGAGACTGGTTAGCAAGGTTAGATCTCATGAAATACAGGGAGAACTAGCCATTTGGATACAGAACTGGCTCAAAGATAGAAGACAGAGGGTGGTGGTGGAGGGTTGTTTTTCAGACTGGAGGCCTGTAACCACTGGAGTGCCACAAGGATAGGTGCTGGGTCCTCTACTTTTTGTCATTTACATAAATGATTTGGATGCGGGCATAAGAGGTACAGTTAGTAAGTTTGCAGATGACTCCAAAATTGGAGGTGTAGTGGACAGCGAAGAGGGTTACCTCAGATCACAACAGGATCTTGATCAGATGGGCCAATGGGCTGAGAAGAGACAGATGGAGTTTAATTCAGATAAATGCGAGGTGCTGCATTTTGGGAAAGCAAATCTTAGCAGGACTTATACACTTAATGGTAAGGTCCTAGGGAGTGTTGCTGAACAAAGAGACCTTGGAGTGCAGGTGCATAGCTCCTTGAATGTGGAGTCGCAGGTAGATAGGATAGTGAAGAAGGCGTTTGGTATGCTTTCTTTTATTGGTCAGAGTATTGAGTACAGGAGTTGGGAGGTCATGTACAGGACATTGGTTAGGCCATTTTTGGAATATTGCGTGCAATTCTGGTCTCCTTCCTATCGGAAAGATGTTGTGAAACTTGAAAGGGTTCAGAAAATACTTACAAGGATGTTGCCAGGGTTGAGAATTTGAGCTATAGGGAGAGGCTGGATAGATTGGGACTGTTTTCCCTGGAGTGTCGGAGGCTGATGGGTGACCTTATAGAGGTTTACAAATTTTGAGGGGCATGGATAGGGTAAATAGGCAAAGTCTTTTCCCAGGGTTGGGGAGTCCAGAACTGGAGGGCATAGGTTTAGGGTGAGAGGGGAAAGATATAAAAGAGACCTAAGGGGCAGCTTTTACACACAGAGCATGGTACGGGTATGGAATGAGCTGCCAGAGGAAGTGGTGGAGGCTGGTACGATTGCAACATTTAAGAGGCATTTGGATGAGTATATGATAGGAAGGGTTTGGAGGGATATGAGCCAGGTGCTGGCAGGTGGGACTAGATTGGGTTGGGATATCTGGTCGGCATGGATGGATTGGACCGAAGGGTCTGTTTCCATGCTGTATATCTCTCTGACTCTATGACTCTAACAAGGGAGTTTGTCCTCCGCATCGTAACAGTACCACCCAGAATCGCAAAGAGCATTAGAAAGCTGGCATCGAACGTTAAAAACTATATTAAGATCATATAGTCAAGACTATCCAGAAAATTGAGATAAAGGAATTCTGTTTGTTCTTTTTGCCATTAGGAATGCACAAAATGAATTTATCAAATTCAGTCCATTTGAATTCATTTTTGGGCATGAGTGAGAGGACCACTGAAATAATTAAGGAGAAATTAGTGAATCAGAATTCAGAGATCCCATGCTTGGACTATGTATCAAATTTTAGGGAATGGTTCAATAGAATGGGGGTGTTGGCTAGACAGTGTTTAAAAATATCACAGCATATGATGAAACAGGAAGCAGGCAAAAAGTCAAGATCTCATAGTTTTGGTAATGAATATGACGTATTAGCGTTACATCCAGTGATAGGTGAATCTTTAAAAGCAAGGTTTAATGGACCTTATCAAATCGAAAGGAGATTGAACGAGATGAACTATTTGATAAGGACTCCAGATATAAAGAAATCTCATAGAGTGTGTCATGTGAATATGCTGAAATGGTATTTTGATAGGGAAGGAAAGCAAAAGGAGAATGTGTTACTGATTATAACAGTAAGAATCAGGTTAAGAGGATTCTGAATTCAAGATTCCTCAAATTAAATTGAACAGTGATGTAGGTCTCAAAAAATGGGATAAATTATTGAGTTACCTTCTAGAGGAAAATTAAAATGACCTGAAGGAGTTATTACTATTGCATGGGAGATATTTGGGAATAAGCTGGGAAGTACTAATCTAATTATGCATGACGAAGTGCAGAAAACTTCAATGAACGGAGAAATGTCAGAAAGCATTTGACAGATTAAAATCTGTGTTAACTGCTGTCCCAGTATGAGCCACACCTAATTATGCAAAGCCATTCAAGGTGGCTATGGGTATGAAAATGTGGATGTCAGTGCTATACTCTTACAAGAAGACCACAAGAAGATAGAATGGCCTATTGGATACTTCACCAGGAAATTGAATATTCATCAAGAGAAATATTCCAGAATTGAGAAGGAGACCGTGAGTTTGGTGTTGGTGTTTCAAAATTTTAACATCTATATTGCCCGTATTGTGTCTGAGACAATTGTAATACTGATCATAACCCATTAAAGTTTTTAGAGCAATTTAGGGAGAACAATTCCAGACTGTTTAGATGGAGCTTATTATTGCAGCCATTGAAAATTACACATATGGCCGGACAAGAAAATGTGATTGCCAATGTGTTGTCGAGATTTGGATGAAGAAAGATGGAAGCGTTCAGCGGTAGGAGTAAATGGACTGAAATAGAATGTAGTAGTGGATGTTTGCATGCTTACAGTCAATGTAATTTATATGTGAGGTAGTGTACTAAAGGCATAAGACTAAGGGGTTTAAAATGAAGCCGTCTTTGTATATTGACAGTTCACTTTTTTAATGAGGGGGAGGTGTGATGATGCTGTCATTTTAAAAAGGTTATTTTGTCCTTGATTTATTTGAAGAGAGGTCGTAAAGATAGGGGTGACAAAGAGTCTAGTTTAACAAAGGAAGGGGAGTGGCCAGTTCTCCCAGCTCAGGTTTTTTCCTAGTTTGTTTTAACTGTAGCAGTCACAAGATGTGAGAGTCCAGTCGATGCAAGCTTCAATAAATGATTCATCTGACTTTCTCTGAAATCTCTCTCTGGATGTTGTTCCCTCCTGCCTGTAAGGATCTGTGTTTGAATTTACCTTTTTGCCAAGGGGTGTGTTTATGGGAAGTTATTGTATTGGAACAGTTAATTAGTAATAGTTACTGTATCAGGTCCATTAAGTTTTCCAATCGTTAGTTATTCTAAATTCCACTTTCTTTTATTTGTGTTTCAACTGTAGTGTTTAAATAAATTCTGTTTTGCTTAAAGATGGGTGATTTGACCAGTTACATCTCACCCAGAATACCCACTTCACATTTGCCATTAAAATAAGAAAAAGTTAGAGTCTAGGCTACCTTCTTAAAATAATTTGAGGGGGTCTGGCCTGGTCCAGAACAATGTTGATCAAGAGGGATTCAGTGATGTAACACCATTGAATGTGAAGGGAGGGTGTTTAGATCGTCTCTTATTGGTGAAGGTCTAGCCTGGCATTTGTTACTTGAATGTTACTTGCCACTTGTCAGCCAAAGCTTGCATATTGTCTAGGTCTTGTTGCATTTGGACATGAGTTACTTCAGTGTCTGAGGAATCACAAATGGTGCTAAACATTGTGCAATAATCAGCAAACCTTCTTACCTTATGATGGAGGGAAGCAGCTGAAGGTGGTTGGACCTAGAACACTACCCTGATGAACTCCTCAGATTAATTTAGGATATCTGGTCAGCATGGACGAGTTGGACTGAACAATCTGTTTCTGTGCTGTACAACTCTATGACTCTATACAAACCATCTTCTGTTTGAAAAAAATTGCCAAAGTCTCTTTTAAATTTTTCACCTCATTCCTTAAAATTATACCCTCTAGTTTTGAGCTCTCCTGCCCTAAGGAAAAGACATTTGCTATTCACCTTATCTCTGCCCCTCATGGTTTGATAAAGCCCTATAAGGTCACCTTTCAACCTTCCGGGGAAAAAAAGAGTCCCAATTTCTATCCAGCCTCTCCTAACTATAACCCTCTAGTCCCTGTCACATCCTTCTAAATCTTTTCTGCACCCTCTCAAAATTAATAAGATACCTCCTATAACAGGGTGGACCAGAACCATACATAGTACTCCAGAAGTAGCGAAACCAATATCCTGTGCAACTGCAACATGACATCCCAATTCCGATACTTAATAGTATGAGCAATGAAGGAAAACAAGTCAAATGCCTTCTTTAGCACTTCAGGTTTCCTTATTATTATGGATATTTCTCCACTACTTTCCTCCAAGTTTCTTGCTTAACCACTCCCTCAGCTTTAGTCTCAATGTTTTTGTTCACTATAAATCCTAACTGGCATAAATCTGTTTAGGCCATTGGCTACTGACTAGACCACAGTTACAACTGCATAATCAACTGTACATTTCACAGCAGTACATGTTATAAATTGTCAACAATACACTGAAGATTTGGGATCATTCAAAGCTTTCAATTTAATATTCTCACCCTCATCCCTCATCCCTTCTCTCGACTCCTCTAATGCCCCAGAGCTCTCTCTTCCTCTGACTCTGGCTGCTTGAACATCCTCCATAAATTTAGCAGGTTGGCAGTGAGGGAAATTTGATTCAGGGAAATGATAAATTAACAAAAGTTATGACATTGGATCCTCAATTTTCTGGAGCATACACCTTCCTGTGGAGAGTCAAGGATTTAGGCAAAACCTCCAAAACTAACAAACTTATAAAGTAGAAATATGTGAGTGATGGAATAAATTCTAAACCAAGACAAAGATTTAGATGGCATTTGCTCCATTTCCATCAACAGAAAATGACTACAGAATGATTTAGTTTTGAATATCTATACTTTCTAAAGATTTCACAGTGGAAATTATTGTTCAAGAAATACTTTATAAAATGCATGACATTATGAGTCATTCAATTATTTGACAAAAAAAAATGAAAGATATAAAATATTAGAAAAGTCAAAAACAGGTAAAACTCAGTGTTTCATCCATACAATGTGAGGTGATTTATTTTGGTAGGGACAACCATGGAATGTTTATAGGAAAGAAAAAAAAGGCCACTTGGCTCATGCCAAGTGTCTGTGCCAATCAAAAATCAAAAAACCCACCTTAAACTTATTCATAGCTTCTTATTCATAGCTCTGCATTTACTGTACTCATGATGGTTATCCCAGACATCTTTGAAATGAGTCCAGTGTTTCTGCCTCTACTACCATTCCAGGAAGCCTCCATCCTGTGAATAAAAAAATACATTCCTATTCAGCCTTATAATCTTTCCACCAATCAGTTTAAGCATATGCTCCCTTATCTTTGACATATCTTAATTTTATAGACTTCAGAATGACCTTTGCCAGCATACGTGCTATCTGTGTTAACCTTTTATGCGACATTAGTTATAAGCAAGGCAGCGCTGTGGTCAACTCAAAGAATGTTTTGCAGTTTAGCTGTCTGTGATTCACCGAGGCATGCTGACTGTCCTAATTGCACTAATGTTGTTTGATATTAATTTTATTACATTTCAAATTCTCTATCTGTTAATTAATATTGCTGAATGATATAAAATTAAATTTATTTAAGACGGAAAAAAAATCTTTGACATATCTACCAAGACAAACCGGTCTTCTCCATAAGTCATTATTCAGGCCCCTAACAATTTTGGGCATCTCAATTAAATCTTCCCTCAACTTCTTCTGTTGCAAGGAGAACAAACACGGCCTACCTAATGTTCCTTTATAGCTAAAGTTTTTCAGTCCTGGCAACATTCACACATATCTCACCTATATCCTTTCTTGTCAAATTACATCCTTTCTGTAATGAACTGCACACAGAACTCAAGTTATAGTCTAACTAATAATTTATACACTTCCAACATCCACCCTGCTCTTAAACTCTATCCTGAGGAAAAGATTCCACATTCCTTCCTTTTTACTAATCAAGCTTTCCTGTTAGGATTTATGGACAATAATTCCAGAGTCCCTCACTTCATCTACTCTTTTTTTAGTATTCTCCCATGTATTGCATATTCTTTTGATCAGCTTAGTTAGTGTCCCCAAAATACATCACACTTCTTCATTTGCCTCTTCTCTGCCCATCCAACCAATCCATTGATATCTTAATTGATTAAGTCAGAAGTCACGTGACACCAGTTAATAGTCCAACAGGTTTATCTGAAACCACAAGTTTTCAGTTTGCTGCTCCTTCATCAGAGGATCATGGAAAATCAATACATATTAAAGAATACAACTTTAAAATGGAGCAGAGGGACCTGGGTGTATATTTATATATGTCATCAGCAGTGGAAGGAAATGTTGAGAACATAGTTAATAAAGCAAGCAGAGTACCAGGCATTCTTATCAAGGACACAGAGGACAAGAGAAGGAAGCTATGATGAATTTGTATATGACGCTAGTTTGACTTCAGCTGTAGTATTGCGTCCAGTTGTGGGTACCACAATTTAGGAAGGATGTGGAAGCGTTGTTACGACTACAGAAGACATTTACAAAAATAGTTCCAAGAATGAGGAACTTGGGTTGTGAAGATTAGAGAAGTTACTGTTTTCCTTAGATTAGAAGACGTAGGAAGGGATCAGATAGAACTTTCCAAAATCATGAAGATTTTGGACAGACTAAACAAAAAGAAACTGTTTTCTCTTGTGAAAGGATTGAGGACAAGTGACGTAAATTTAAAATAATCAGCAAAAGTCACAAAACAAAACTAAAAGAAAACAAAAATGATATGAGAAAGAAGCTTTTTCAGGTAGCTAGCCGTTAGTATCTGAAATTCACTGCCTGACAGTGTGAAAAGTAAGTTAAATGAATACATTTAAAAGAGAGTCGTCTAATTTGAAAAGAATAACGTGCAGGATTCCGATGAGCAGGCAGGGGAATGGTAGAAGTGAATGGTCATTTGGACAGCAAGTGCAGGCTTAATGGCCTCCCGCTGCGCTGTAAAAATTCTGTAATTCTGCGTCGTAATATTTCTATGATTCGATTATATCTCGCACCTTTTGCTTCTTTTTCAATTTCCAGCATCTGCAGCATTTTTACTTTCGTGTTGTGACGGAACAGCAGCTAGAGTGGCGATAGATAGAGGGTGAGTTGTTTGAAGAGGCCGGTGAGCCATTTCAAATGTAAAGGAGACAATAAACGAACCAACAAAGAAAAAACAATAACAGTGATATTGGTAAACAATAAGGGGATTATGACATAAGTACACTTGCAGAGAGCCTTTAACCCTCTTGTGTTAGTTCTGTCCAACAGATACTCTATTAAATCAACTAATATCCCGTATATCCAAAATATCAATATATTCGTTATTGTTTTAAGTAATTAGTAACTAAAAGAAACTCAACTCCACCTTGCAAAGGACTCATCAAAGATGTGAACTGTTTCCTTTCAATGTTTATACGTGTTAACCAATCACTATTTCCATTCCGAACTTAAAGATATCCCAAAGAGAAAGGTGTGTGTATTGGTCAGAATGAAGTAATAACTTTCACGTAACATCAGTCGTGAAATATCATTCTTCAACACAATATTGATTCAAGTGCTGCGGAATGGTAAGCAAAATCTGTGGAGATGCCGGGGATTGAACCCGGGACCTCATACATGCGAAGCATGCGCTCTACCACTGAGCTACATCCCCTCCTACTGTAGCGCTTCTGCAAACGCTTCTTTGAAAACTGCTTCCGGTCAAATTTTTAACTTTGTGAAAATGATGCTTTCTAAATTTTAGATATGATAACTTTAAACCGCTCTAGTTTGTAATAAGAAAAATACATTAGTGCTGACTGCAAAGGAAACGATGCTACCGCATACAGTGTGAAGTGGCTTCTTTCAGATTGCTCATTCAGATTGCTCCGGTTTCCTCTCACAGTCCAAAAATGTGCAGGTTAGGTGAATTGGCCATGCTAAATTGCCTATAGTGTTAGGTGCAGGGGTAAACGTAGGGGAATGGGTCTGGGTGGGTGCGCTTCGGCGGGTCGGTGTGGACTTGTTGGGCCGAAGGCCCTGTTTCCACACTGTAAGTAATCTAAATCTAATCTAAAAATGTTTCAACACAACCCACTGCAAATAAAATGGAGATGCCGGGGATTGAACCCGGGGCCTCATACATGCAAAGCATGCGCTCTACCACTGAGCTACATCCCCTACAAGTTGAAATGACGAACAGTTAATATTTCTCGGTGGTCATATGTGTTATATGAATTTTATGTATTCGTTCGATTTTGATTTAGTGCACATCGAGGACAATTAAAGGGCATCAAAAAGATCTTTGAATATTGTTCCAGAATGGGACAGGATTTTTTTCAGTCCCTCGGTTGAGAACGCTCCTACCAATGTAGGGTTATAACTTTGTTACTGGAATATGCCAATAGTCATGTGCCCAACTATCGAAGTAAGAAAGAAAATAACATAATTGGAAAAATTATGAATTGCGCGTAAAAGCAGAAAATGCGAGAAAAAAAACACTCAGAAAGTATTATCCTGCGAATTTTACTTGGTGTTTCCCTTGACTATTTCCTTTGAGCGGCTTGTAGTTGAAATGTTAGATCTGGGTAATAAAGTGAATTCTGTACGTGGCCAAATCTTGAATGTCCGAGGCTAAAATCAAGATCAGAGTGGTACTGGAAAAAAACAGCAGGTCAGGCATCATCCGAGGAGCAGAAAAATCAATATTTCGGGCAAAAGCCCTTCATCAGGAATGAAGCTGGGAGCTTCCAGGGTGGAGAGAGAAATGGGAGGGTGGGGCTGGGGAGAAGGTAGGCCAAGAGTCCAATAGGTGAATGGGGGTGGGGATGGAGGTAATAGGTCAGAGAGGAATGTGGAGCAAATAGGTGTGAAAGAAGATTGACAGGTGGGTCATGTCATGGGGATGGTGCTGAGCTGGACAGTTTAAAATCACATAACACCAGGTTATAGTCCAATAGGTTTATTCTGTGTCTTTCAATTGTGTCCTCCACAACCGATGAAGGAGCAGTGCTCCGAAAGCTAGTGCTTCCAATTAAACCAGGTTGACTATAACCTGGTGTTGTGTGATTTTTAACTTTGTACCACCCCAGTCCAACATCGGCATCTCCAAATCAGGTGCTGAGCTGGGACATTGGAACTGGGGTAAGGTGGGCGGAGGGGAAATGAGGAAACTGGTGAAGCCCATATTGATGCCTTGGGATTGAAGGGTCCCGAGGCGGAACATACTGCATTTTTCCTCCAGGTGTCAAGTGGTGAGGGAGTGGCAGTGGAAGAGGCCCAGGTCTTGCATGTCCTTGGCAGAGTGGGAGGGGGAATTGAAATGTTCGGCCACGGGGTGGTGGGGTTGATTGGAGCGGGTGTCCCAGAGATGTTCCCTAAAGCACTCTGCAAGAAGGCATCCAGTCTCCCCAATGTAACGGAGACCGCATCAGGAGCAACAGATACAATAAATGACATTTATGGAGGTGAAACTTTGATGGATGTGGAAGGCTTCTTTGGGGCCTTGGATGGAGGTGAGGGGGGAGGTGTGGGCGCAGGTTTTGCAATTCCTGTGGTGGCAGGGGAAGATGCCAGGAAGGGAGAGTGGGTTGTTAGGGGGCGTGGACCTGAACAGGAGGGAACGGTCTTTCTGGAAAATGGATAGGGATGGGGAGGGAAATATATCCCTGGTGGGGGGGTCCATTTGTAGGTGGTGGAAATGTTGGCAGATGATGTGGTTTGTTGCGGAGGTTGGTGGGGTGGAAAGTGAGGACCGGGGGTTCTGTCCATGTTGCGGTTGGACGGGTGGGGTTTCAGGGCAGAGGTGCGAGACATGGTTGAGATGCGTTGGAGGGCACCTTCAACCACGTAGAAGGGGAAATTAAGGTCTTTAAGGAAGGTAAAGGTTAAAGTTGAGAATGTAGTGCTGGAAATGCACAGCAAGTTAGGCAGCATCCGAGGAGCAGGAGAATCAACATTTCAGGAATGAGGCTTGTATGTCCAGGCTGAGAGATAAATGGGGGTGGGCAGGGTGGGTTGGAGGTAAGGTAGCTGGGAAAGCAATAGGTGGATGAAGATGGGGAAGAAGGTGATAAGTCAGAGAGGGGAGTGATGGACAGTTCCAGAGGGTGGTGCCAAGTTGGAGGCTTGGGACTGACATAATGTGGGGGGGGAGAGGAAATGAGGAAGCTGTTGAAATCCACATTTATCCCATGTGGTTGCAGGGTCCCAAGGGGAAATATGAGGCATTCCTCCACCAGGCGTCGGGTGGTAACAGTTCGGTGGCGGAGGAGGCCCAGGACCTGCATGTCCTTGACGGAGTGGGAGGGGGAGTTGAAGTGTTCAGTCGTGGCCGGTGGGGTTGGTGGGTCCCAGAGATGTTCTCTGAAACAATCAGCAAGAAGGTGTCCTCTCTCCCCGATATAGAGGAACCGCACCAGGTGCAACGGATGCAGTAGATGATATTGGTAGAAGTACAAGTAAATTTCTGACGGATGTGGAAAGATCCCTCGGACAGAGGTGAGGGGAGTGGTGTCCCTGTCCATGACTAAATGAGTGTCATACATCTGATGAAGAGTCACCGGAATTGAAATGTTAAATCTGCTTTCTTCCCATAGGTGCTGTCTGAGTTTCCCCAGCAATTTCTGTTTTTGTGTCAGTTGTCAGTGGTGCCCTTCCAATATCAATAGGTGCAAATTATGGCCCCTCGGGTATGCTGTAAATATATCTGAATTGTTTGGATACGTCTCAAATTACTGATATAAACAGACTGTTTTCTTCCAAGTTAAAATTTGTATAAATGACAAGAAACACCTTTCTCAAACCCCCAGTCTGATAAAGTTCAAACAAAAGACGCCACTAAACTAACATGTGGGCCAGGAATGGATAGAAGAAAAATTACATAAGATTGCAGTAAGACAAAAATATTAAGTAATTACTTTGCTTCATTATTTGCCAGGGAGACAGCGAAATTTAGGATATGTGATTGGAAACAATACAGTATCACAGAATGGTTATAACATAGCAAGCCTATTGGCCCATGCCACCCTGCAAGGAAAATTCAGCTAGAACCATTCACCTGTCACCTTTCTGCAAATCTTTATGGAGTTAGAGAGTCAAGGAAATGTACAGCATGGAAACAGACCCTTTGGTCCAACTCATCCATGCCAATCAGATATCCCACCTGTCAGCACCTGGCCCATATCCCTCCAAACCCTTCCTATTCATATACCCATTCAGATGCCTTTTAAATGTTGCAATTGTACTAGCCTCCACCACTTTCTCTGGCAGCTCATTCCATACTCGTGCCACCCTCAGCGTGAAAATGTTGCCCCTTAGGTCTCTTTTATATCTTTCCTCTCTCAACCTAAACCTATGCCCTCTAATTCTGGACTCTCTGACCCCAGGGAAACGATTTTGTCTATTTATCCTATCCATGCCGCTCATGGTTTTATAAACCTCTATAAGGTCACCCCTCAGCATCCAACACTCCAGGGAAAACAGCCCTAGCCTATTCAGCATCTCCCTGTAGCTCAAATCCTCCAACCCTGTCAACATCCTCGTAAATCTTTTCTGAACCCTTTCAGGTTTCACAACATCTTTCCGATAGGAAGGAGACCTTATCTTCAGATTCTGCATCAGTGCTCAAATTAAATACAAGGATGGGAGGCTCGAAAAAACCCAAAAAATCTTGAAAATCTCAATGATGGGGTAGCAAATGAGATAAAGATCATCGTCATATGTGGGAAAGATAGAGTTACGACAGAGCCTGCATAAGGCCCAGCTTCCAGGAGATATGCTGGCAAACACCTCAAGCCTGACCTTGAGCCACTGTCATTATGTCCAGGAAGAAGTTACCATCATTGTTTTTTAACAATAGCCCTATTTTAATGCTGTCAACATGTTATCTGTGCTTACATTTGGTTTCATCATGGTTTGGATTAGGAACAGTATTCCCATGGGGACATATTCAGTTTCTTTGGTATTATTTTTCTTTTCTGAATAAGAAGACAATGTGTTCTGATCTCATTCTAGAGACTGTCTTTATTCACTCGTGTGACATGACTACTGCTGACTGGGCCCAACATATATTGCCTGTTCCTGACCTCCCCTTGAGAAGGTGGTGATGAGCCATGTTTTGAATTGCTGTCGTCCCATATGGTGTGGGAACACTCCAGTAGAGAGGGAACTCCAGAACTTTGACCCTAACAGCAATGAAGGAACAGTTGTTCCAAGTCAGGATGGTTTTGAGGACTCAAAGGGAAACTTGCAGGGGGTGGTGTTCCCCTTGCATCTGCAACACTTGTCCTTCCAGTTGGTAGAGGTCATGGGTTTGGAATTTACCATCTGACGAGTTTTAGTGAATTTTTGCAGTGCATCTTGTAGATAGTACACACTGCTGCTGTTGTGTTTCAGGTGAAGGGAGTGGACATTTGTGAATGTGGTGCCAACCATTTGGGCTGCTTTGTCCTGAATGTTGTTAAGCTTCAAACATTGGTGGAGCTGCACTCATATGCAGGCATGTGAAAAGTAATTCATCACAATCCTGACTTGTGCCTTGTCGATGGTGGACAGGCGTTGGGGAATTGAAAGTGAATTACTTGCTGCAGGATTCCCAGCCTCTGAACTGCTCATCACCTCAGTATTGATCTGATTGGTGTAGTTTGGTTTCCTCTGAAAAATCGCCTCCCACATCATCTTCCACCTTTGTCCATTTGGCTGATGTCTGCAGACAACAATCAATTCAACCTCCTGACTGTGTCTCAAATCCAGTATCCGCCAGGATCACCATCTGAAGCGGCCGTTTAGGTGGCTCTTTCTGGCTGTCCGTCATTTGGAATATATAATATCTAGGCTGGCAATACTGAGGGAGTTCAGCATTCCAAGAAATGTTTTCAGATGTGATATTGGAAAAGAAACCTCACCTAATTTCTCAATTGGACTTACATGATCTCAGAGCAGTTTTCAAGGTAGAGTATGGAACTTCTTCCAGTGTCCCAGCCAATATCCATCAATCAATATGTCTTTACAGTCTATGACACTTGTATTATCTATAGAACAAAATCCGAAATTCAAAATGAAATCACCAATAACACAGAAGTTAATGTGACTTCATGACTAATAAAAAAGAAAATATAGAAAAAGCCCCTAAAGTCCTTCAACCCAAAAGGTGGGCTTTGAGAAAATCTAAAAAAGTGTCTTTGAAAATTAAAACAAAATTTTTCCTATGTCACATGTTTTCCACTTTCTCAACCTACTCTGCCATCTTCAGTAATTTGTGCACATATATCCTGTAGGTCCATCTGCTGTTGTACCCCTTTCAGATCCATATCCTTTATGCTATATTACTGTTTCTAGTCCTCCCTATCAAAATGCATTTCTTCAGGCTTCTCTACATTCTCCATTTTTAATTTTAGATTAGCCTATGTCCTTTTCTAACCTAAATCTTATGACCAAAAGGATCATTTTTCCCTACAAGTTCTTTTACTGACACTTACTAACTTCAACATGCTTCAGAAAACTTTTTCAAAGATTAAAATTATGGATCAACTTCTTTTAGTTTCTTTAATAGCAGGCATGATTTGGAGATGCCGGTGTTGGACTCGGGTGTACAAAGTTAAAAATCACACAACAACAGGTTATAGTCCAACAGGTTTATTTTGAAGCGTTAGCTTTCGCAACACTCTACAACCACTTTGTCAGGTGGTTGTAGAGTATAAGATCATAAGACACAGAATTTATAGCAAAAGTTTACAGTGTGATGCAACTGAAATTATATATTAAAAAAGACCTGGATTGTTTGTTAAGTCTCTCCTCTTTTAGAA
>NW_025214741.1:0-50000 GCF_004010195.1 Chiloscyllium plagiosum | reverse complement strand
TGCAATGTTCACTTATTTGATTATTCGGGGAAATATACCCTGAGTAGCTTGTGGTGTAATTTGAACAGTAGGGTAGCAGCAATGTAGTTTTGTGGTCTTGCAAAGGATGGAAGAGGTTTGGAACCAGTTCCCTGGCTTCTGAACTCTATCACTGGATGAGTGGAAAAGATACAAAAAAGTATATATATATATATAAATTATGGGAGTATATATTTACTTCCACTGAAGTTGAGCAGTTGCTGTTCACAATAGACAAACTGCCCCAAGTTCACCTTGGCCAATGCTGAATTGTCCTTATTCAAACAAATGAGTTAGCTCTCTATCATTCACTGAGCTTTGGCCTGCAACCAATATAAACATCATATACAGTGGACTGCAAGTTCTTTTCAGATATCCTAATCTGTTCCCTTGCAAATAGAAACCTTATTCAGAGTCCTTTGTGTTCTGACTATTACTATGAAGTGTAAGGTCTAAGTAAATATAAGATCATGAAAGATTAACTTTGAAGGAGAAATGTAATCTGATAATTGCCACATTCTAAATGCTATGAACACAACTTAAGTTATCAGTATTTGAGTTTTTTTAATTCCTGCGCTTTCACTGCTGTTTCTGTTCACCAATGGTCATTTAATTAGAGGGAATCACTGATTTGATATTGAACTGTGTTGATCAAATGGATCTAGATTTGATTCCTAGTCAGTGTTGAGTTATCTCAATTCCAATGAGGGGCAATGTTAGTAGTACAGCAATTATTGTCATCAGCACTCTGGCAAGTATCATGACTGTGTAACTTTAATACATAACTTGTAAACTAGGTTAATCTGTAATAATTTACACAGAAACCTGTAATGTGGATCCTGAAGTCACATTACTGCCTTTGTTGATACAGCCAATGAAACAGTCAGACTGATATATTATCTCAGCATCAATCACAAAGGAACACATTTAGAATTTGATTAACTCTGGACAACCCAATTGGTCCTCCTGGAGGTGTGAGATTTCAAAGCTCCTGGGAAAGCAGGACACTGGAAGGACACCATAAGGAATTTCATCATTATTGACTTACCTTTGTCATACAATGACTCATCATTGTTAATGTGGTAGCCTTCTTGCTTTGATTGTGATAAGACAGGCTGTGAGAGACCACTTCTTCAGAATTCCAAGAAGAGACCATCTAAGCAGATTCTCAACAGAGAGATGGAAGAAGGCAAACTAGACTACTGCACTAGGAGAAAGTGAGGACTGCAGATGCTGTAGATCAGAGCTGAAAATGTGTTGCTGGAAAAGCACAGCAGGTCAGGCAGCATCCAAGGAACAGGAGAAGCGACGTTTCGGGCATGAGCCCTTCTTCAGCCCTTCTTCTTTCCTGAAGAAGGGCTCATGCCCGAAATGTCAATTCTCCTGTTCCTTGGATGCTGCCTGACCTGCTGTGCTTTTCCAGCAACACATTTTCAGCTCTAGACTACTGCACGACCCCACCAAAGGCCACAAAGCACACTATCCTCAACGTGAAGTAAAGATTCCTTAATTTTCTTTCAGAACCTGTTCAGCTCTGCTTACTCACGGGAGAAGCCTTAAGCTATTTGACTACAGAAGCCATCATAAATACGGAAATTTGGCTTCATGGTCTCAATCCTTTTTCCTCCTGAAAAGAACTTTCAAGCAAACCAGCCTCAATGATAACAAACTGACCTTACTTTCATCTTTATAAGATCATTTAGCACTGCATACTTTTAATCTTTGCATCAATCATGAATGTGAATGTACTGAAGATGTTGGGAATTTTGACTAGACTTGGAAGATGTTAGAAATACAGCCAGTCAATTGGCAGGATCTGTGGAGCGAGAAATAATACTTCAGGCTGATGATCTTTCATCAGAAATTTAATCAGAAAAAAGATTTCGGTGGTTGCTTTGTTAGTGCCGGTTCTCCCTTCTTCAAGATCCAACCAGCTGCCAGGCCTGAGCACTGAAACAGCTCAGTACTGATTTCTCTAAGTGTCCTTAAAACAGTAATTAAGTTGATTAAGGCCAGTTGCCAACAGCCAACATCTGTCTTTGTTCTCATTTTTAGAACAAGCTGTTATTCCAAGTTCAACTCTTAAGCACATCTCACAGTTGCAAACCAAAAGAAATAAGAAAAACAAAAGTAGTGAGGGCCTTTACAAGTCACATTGACTTGACACATTAACTTCATTCCTCCCTCCACAGATGTTGTCTTACATAGTGTACTTCTTGAGGACTTTATGTTTTTAGATAAGGTCTCCAGCATCTGCAGTATTTTGCTGTTTAAAGTTTTTATTTGTTCATTTATTCACTATCAGACCTGCATTTAAAGTGCATGCCTAAATGCCCTTGAAAACAGCGTTGAACTGAATTGTTGAACTGCTTCAGTCTATGTGGTGAT
This sequence comes from Chiloscyllium plagiosum, assembly GCF_004010195.1. Taxonomy (NCBI): domain Eukaryota; kingdom Metazoa; phylum Chordata; class Chondrichthyes; order Orectolobiformes; family Hemiscylliidae; genus Chiloscyllium; species Chiloscyllium plagiosum. Next base: position 47,594 of record NW_025214741.1, on the reverse strand, counting down.
GTGCTGTTATGTTGGAAATACCAGGATATTTACATTTAAACTGTCTATTTTAAACTGTTCTTCCTAATCTAAATGTACACATTTTGATTTTAATCACTTTGAAGTGATATAAAGTTAAAAATCACACAACACCAGGTTATAGTCCAACAAGTTTAATTGGAAGCACTAGCTTTCGGAGCACTGCTCCTTCATCAGGTGGTTGTGGAGGACACAATTGTAAGACACAGAATTTATAGCAAAAGTTTACAGTGTGATGTAACTGAAATTATTACACCCCAGTCCAACACCGGCATCTCCAACTCATGAAGTGATATAGTGATAGTTCCTCGCTTTAGAGATAGAGATAGTTCCTCTCTTTTCTTTAATCTTGTATCATTTAGGTTTGTCCAATCTTTCACCATAGCTCATTTACTTTGTCTTATTTTGTTCTCACAATAGCCCTTCAATATTTATTTTGAGGCACTATTACTCTGTGAGTACAAAGCTTTGTACTGGTTAAAACCCACTCTCTATGTTATTCCTGCATTACAGTAGGAGAGGGATTAAATTTGCATCAGTTTTAGGTGCGGTACATTATCGGATAGTCCAGCTTTATACTGTAACTTACAATAATTATCTTGGTTATCATGATCTAGAATTCTATCATTGCACTCAGTGACTTCTGGCAACTGTCTGGGTGATGTTGCAAGTCTGTATGCGGTGATTAAGTTTGTTCAAAGTATTTTTAATGAAATTCTTTATCACATTTGTGTCAGGCTCTCTTAACACCTTTACCCGGAATGGGTGTCTCTCTTATGGTGAACAACTGAAAGGAGAGCTCTTGATGGTTTAGTAAATGAACTGCTCCACAGAATAAAAAGTCACTTCATCATCCGTGCTGATTTTGTTCATTGCAATGGCAGTGGTTCCACAATTGACTTTAAACACCTGGGCAAGTAAGGAAAGCAGTCAGTTTGGGATCCTCTGCTGACCAGGATGCACATACCCCTTTGAAAAGTATGCATGACCTTTGAAAATTGAACCTGACTATGATGCATTTACATTCTTTTAAATTTCAGAAATATACATTATTTGTAAACTATCTATAGGTTTACTCCGCTTTTTTTTTGAGTTGTTCAGCCTTTGCTCCTGATTGCAGTAACCAGTCTCCCAAAAACCTCACTTCACCTGATTAATTTTCTCCCATCCACTTCAGAAGACATTGTCTCCTAGGAGTTTCCAAAAGTGGGTTGTGTGAATCTGAATACCATGTGCTACAATTAATTCAATTTTGGGGAACCTGGGCTTGGGGTGCCCTTAGAGATTCACTTTCTTGCAGAAACGATTGGAGAAGCAGGAATCCTATCCAACTCTTATTGTCAGCCTAAGGCTCTGAAGCTAAGTGTAATACTTTGACTGCTAAGATCAGCAAACTGAACACCAACAACTGAATTTGATACTTGTTGGTCTGTGTGGTTCAGCACCACACCAAATGATTCAATGAGCAAATGAAGTCTCAAAGCCTTTATTGTAAAGAATTATGACAAATGCAACACTGCAAAGTAATTGAAGTAATATCAATAGTGATACCATCAGTAATATGGGAGTATTTATTAAGCCTGACAATGTGACGAAACTGGATTAGACTCATCGGAGGTGTGGTGAGTAAGACAGTGCTGTCTGGGAGGAGTTACTGACACTCACTTCACAGCGATCCAGTTTGTTTTTGCTTTTTGGATTTGATCAAATTAATCGCAACATACTGTCAAGGTCCAGGATTAAGGGAATTGCCTTCTTCTCTGTATGTGTGCATCAAATTTCACTCACAGATTGTAATTTGTAGAAATGGAGAGTGCCAGAGGCTGAGCTTTTATGGGCAGGCCTTATCCTGTCCAAAGACAACAACCAGTTTGCACACTTGAGAATCAGGTTGGTGATTTGCGCTAATGGAGAAGGCCTGTGAGCTGGTAGTTTTACTATGTCCTTCTATCCAGACCGTACAGAATGCAGGACAATTGAATTGCGAAAGATATTGAATTACTTTGCTGGAAGATCATGGTAATCTTAATTTTGTATATCCAAGTTTCTGGGAATGCTCAAAGGATCTGTTCTATGTTCAGTCCTTTTTTCTAATTTATGTCATTAAATTGGATCCTGCATTGGATGGCACCTTTTTTCTGTAAATGAGATATTTTCCACAAAGGTCACAAGGTGGATCAGTGTGGATAAGGTTAGATAATTGACTGGAATTAGGGACTGGTAAAGTAAAACTGGTCACAGGACAGTTTGTCAAATGTATTGAAGAATTTTATATTGTGATTAACATTGGAAATTAAATTTCTGACTGGTCAATGCAGCTGCAAGTATTAGATTCATGTAAGGTAAAGTTAGATGACAAAAAGAGGATAGAATTGAAGCAAATTAGACCCCTCTTGATATTGTTTGTGGGTAATATAGAGTCATAGAGATATACAGCACGGAAACAGACCCTTCGGTCCATGCTGACCAGATATTCTAACCTAGTTCCATTTGCCAGCACTTGGTCCATATCACTCCAAACCCTTCCTATTAATGCTAGAAGTTATTTTAAAAAGTGTTTAAAACCTTTGCATGGTGGTAGAAAGTGTCTTTTAAAACCTTAGGACTTTGCAAAGCAATTTACAGCCAATGATGTACTTTTGAAGTATAGTCAGTGTTGTATTGTAGGAAACAAGGCAGCCAATAGATTAGCAACAGTTTCTTGCTTTTTGGCAGTCCCTTTGGATCAAGGATGAACTTGTTTGAATTCTGATTCATTGAGTTCAGCTGGTTGATTAGTTTATTGTATGGTCTGCAGACTCAGTCACATGCCTGGGGAGATGGCATTTGAAGGGTCAGGCAGATGAGTTGTTGGGAGGTTTGTGTGTTCTTGATACAGCTCTTCATATGGGTTTTCTTCATTTTAGTTAGTCACAGGCTAGGGAATGTCATGAGTTGGTGGAGATGTTTTCAGAGAAAATTTGATGATATCCTTAAAGCATTCCTGCTGTCCTTCCTGGAGGCTCCTTCAGTGACTCTGTATTGAGTAAAGCAATTGTTTTGGATGTCTGGTATCAGGCATAGAATTGAAGTATCCTGCTCAATCAAACTGAACTTGTGTAATTGCTGCCTTGATGCTGGGCAGTTTGGCTTGGGAGTTTATTGAGATTACAACTCTGGAGTGGGACTTGAATCCTTGACTTCCTGACTCAGTGCTAAGAAATCTATCAACAGAGTCATGGCTGAAACATTACCTGGAAGAGATTTTGTTTTTTGTTTACTGGTGCTTATTAAAACCCATTGGCAGTATTTTATGCTGGTATCAGCTCTGATTATTATATTGCTATGTGTGAGGTAGGTGTGTGATGTGTAAATGCTATCACATATGTTCCAACTGTCCTGACAGGGTCTCTAAACCCAAGAAGAATAAGGGAGGTGGACACTCCCTGTGATAGTAGCTTGGTAGTAGCAGTTCATACATAAAACAATATTTGGGGTGGCACATTGGCTCAGTGGTTAGCTGTACTTCCTCACAGCATCAGATACCAGAGTTCAATTCCAGCTGTGGGGGACTGTGTGGAGTTTGCATATTCTCCCTGTGTCTGTGTGGGTTTCCTCCCACAGACCAAAGATGTGCAGGTTAGGTGGATTGGATATGCTAAATTGCCCATAGTGTCCAGGAATGTGTAAGTTAGGTTGATTTCACGATGGGATAGGGTAGAGGGGTGGGCCTGGGTGGGATACTGTGGAGCAGGAGAATAGATGTTTCAGGCTAGACCCCTTCATCAGGAATCAGACTCTGGCCTGAAACGTCGATTCTCCTGCTCCTCGGATGCTGTCTGACCTGCTGTGCTTTTTCAGCAATATACTCTCGACTGATTTCCAGCATCTGCAGACCTCACATTTTCTCCTGGCTGAGATACTGTTCAGAGGGTCAGTGTGGACTTGATGGCACAAATATCCTGTTTCTGCACTGTAGGGATTTTATAATTCCATAGGTTTGTTCATGTCAGTTATGCCCTGGCATTAATAATAATTCTACACTTTGTGACCTCGTGCACAATTTTAATTAGCTATGTTCGAAGCTTTGTAAGAATATACAGCAAACAACTCACTTTCACCAGCTACCAGTCTTCATGTATACAATACGGAGTTCCAGATGCCTGGAAATTGAGTGCTATTCTAGGTTGAGTTAGCTGGATCCACAGTTAGTCCCTGAGTTAGGAAAATCAGGCAAGATACTCTGAAGGAAGGTGAATATTGAGGGGTCAGGATGGTGAATATTGAGGGGTCAGGATGCAGCCACGAATGGATGTAGAAATCTGACCACGTGAAGAAAGTGATGGACGCTGACCGGTGCCCCATATAATTACATCCACTAAGGTGAAGTGGGTACCTTTGAAAAGGAGGCAAAAAATTGCTCTGTCTGAAACAACTTTTTAAATAACAGGCTGGATTACTTGTATTTCAGTTCACTTCTCTAGCTGTGAGTTGAGCAGCTGCCGAGCTTCTGAGACGCAAATTGTTTCACAAGTTGGAAATTGCTGATGGAGTGTGTGCGAGAGAGGAGTCTGGAGCCATTGACTCAGCAGCTCTTTCTATTATTCAGGTGGCCGGATGTGGGTGTCAGTTTTGCTTGGAAAGGGAAGCCTCTCTCCCAGGCATTTTGGGTGAAAGTTAAAGCTGTTTTTTCAGTCAGACCTTTATTCTGTTGCTCTCTGTCAGCTGGAGCTGCTTGTCTGTCTATTTGTCATAAGATTCCGGAGGGAAGGTCACATGTTTCCCTTATTCAAAAAAAACCCTGAGTGAGCGAGCTGCATTTGATCATGTGATATTCTGTCTGGGCTGCTGAGCTGTTCTGTGCGTGCTCGGTGCTGTCGAATGCAGTGAAGTGGAGAGAGGCAGAGTTGGGGCTGTTGGCCCGTGGAGGACGGTGGATGGGGGAAATCTTTCCCCCGCTCCCCTGCTGTTTCGGTGCCAGAAGCTGGCATCCTGGCCCCTCGTGGGCCTGTGTGTAATGGAGCAACAGCTGCAAACTGTCGCAGTGGACAGCTAGGTGTGGTGTGCTGTGGTGGGGTGAGGGGAAGCCCCCACTACTATGTGGAAACGGTAAGTCTGAATCCTGTTGAGTTACAGCTTCTTTCCTGTGTTAGCAGTAGGGAAGCTCCTGTCGTCACCAGTTCTATTGCAAACCTAGTGGTGTCTCTGACAGGAAATGTACTGGGGAGGCTTGAGGCTAGTGGAGATAGTGAGCTGGAAATGTGTGGGATGGGAAACTGGGCTACATTTTGTAGTGGTATTGCTATATTAAATTCTGATTTTTTTTTTGCCAGAGTTACAACCAGGCAATGATTTTAAACTGCTGTTTATTGATGTGTTTCAGACACTACAATTTGGTGAAAGGTGTAAATTAAATGTTGATTTGTGACTTCTGAGGAGGAGCTCTTTATCCATCCTTGTATTTGAAATACATAGAACCTCACAAAGATGTAATTGTAAACGCAGGAACTTTAGAAAAGTCAGGGATGAAAAAGGGGCATTAAGCCACTCCAGCTTATTTCAAAATAGATATACAGTCTTAGCAATTTGAAGCTAGAAAGGCAAGTAAAAGACTAGGGAACGAGAAGGATACTTGTGCATCAACAGAATAACTTTGTGGTTTGTTCCTGACATTGGCAGTTGTTTTCTTTGCTTTATCCCTTGTTTAAATCAAGGAGTGATCTTTACTGTACTGTTCAAAGCTTGTAAAGCCTTTGCACTTTTTATGTGAAAAGTGATACTGTTCATATGTATGTACTTTAACCTTTCCCCCAGTTTTCTCTCAGTAATTCATGGTCAACAGAACTTCAGGTACCATGGGATAGGAGCCATTCTTGATGATTGAGTCTCGACAGTGACATTTGGATTATTCTGTTGTGGAAGCATCACAACTGAGCCAACATTGTCTTCATCTAGTCACATGTTTGCACTTCGCAGAGTGGGTCATCATTGTGATCAGGGAAAGGAAGGCGAAACAGTTTTTCCTTTATCTAGCCAGGGTTGCTGAGACCTTTATAGTTACCCTGCTGCTGATCTGGCTGAGATTGCTTCTTCAGACTTCAGGTTAAATTGCAGCTTTCTGATTTTTATATTGCAATGGATGGTCATTCCCTAATTGAGATGCTAGATTGCTCCTGTACTGACTTACTGAGTCTAGATTGTTCTCTTGCTGGGTGGTGTTCTTTAGAATTTTTTTCCACCCTGTGAGATTAACATAACTGTGGTTTGATGTAATATTGAGAAACTTTGCAATGTTTTTTAACCATACACATTCTTAAAGGGATACCATACTCCTGAAGAATAATTTGGTAAACCTCAACTTTTGCGAGTAATTCTGTACTGAATTTCAGATTGTGTTGAAATGTTTTTGGTGTCATGTACTTGGTGGCAATTCAAATCCCAAGCAAGATTGTGTTAAATCCCTTTGTTTGTTGGTACAGATGATGGTTGTTTAAGTCTTGCATACCCAAAAAGGTGCTCATCTGGGCACAAAGTCTTTTAAGGGCATAGCTGGGCCTCCCCGATGACTTTCGGTAAAGAGTGACTGAGAGTAGAAAGACACCGGCTTGAGTGTTCCATGATATGTGCTTATTCAAACTAAGGGTATCATAAACTGATTTCTAAGCCTCTGAACTAAGAGGGGAAAATCAATGAAAACTCCTACTCCTAACTTCTATCCAATGACTTTGAAGTCCATAAACTTGTTTATCAGGTGATATCAGTTAGGTTTTACCTATGATAATTAACACAATGAGCAGGTGCTTGCAACTAAACCATTTTAGAAATACATGACATATGAAATGTAAGTGCCTTTATGATCTTGATGAATGGTTGTATTTCTGAGCTTGTTGAGATGCTGATGTAGTATCAATTCATGTCAGTAATCTTGAACTAAAGCAAAATACACCAGTGCTGGAAATCTCAAAACACAAAATCGGAAAACACGCTGTCTTTAAGGCATTATCTGTGGGGAGAAACCTAGTCAAAACCATTCACCAGAACTCTAATTTCATTTAACTTTTTTTTTCTTTGTAAAGCTTTGGGTCCAACAGTTGACCATGGTGTGACTTAACTGATTTGAACCCAGACCACAATAAACCATCAGTTTGAGTTAGAGAGAATGGGATAATTGGTATGTGAAGTGGACAAAATGGGATGACCCTTTTTGTGGGGTTAAGACTGAGGTATGTTCCTGGGGTTATTAAACAAAACCTCAGACCAGTCAGTACTTTGATTTGGGAATGCTTTACAGATTGGACTTAATTCTATATCCCACCATGTAAAGGAAAAATATTGCTCTAAAATAGTCCTTTTCACTTGCCTGGGATATCTCGACTGGTTTTCACATATAGAAAGGTGTCTTTGAATATGGCCATAAAGGTTCTTTCTCACACCAGAGACAGACACGTTGTTTGTAAAGATGTTCGTTGAGGTTAAATATTAGCCAAAACATCAGGAAAACTGCTCTACCCTTGTTCAAGTATTGCCCTGGAATTTTTTAACCTCAGACAACAGATTGCACTCTAGCATACTGTACCATTGAAACAATAATCCCTCAGTACCTGACGTGCTCAATTCTCTGGAATAGGGCTTGATTCTTTGGCATGCTGGGACAATTATTGATGTGCAAGTTAACCAATGCCTTTCCAGAATGAAGTGTCAGTTATTGTTCCTACTTCTGATCATTATATATTGGTCTGCATTGTACAGTGTAATGAAGTGAATGGCAAGACAGTGCAAATTGGACCTTGACTGTGATCCTCCAAGAAGGGAAGAGCTGTCCAGACTCTCGGATGAAGAATGACCTCTGGCATTATGCCCCATCATAGTAAGAATCTTTTAAGTGGAAACCAAGGGAGAAAAATATGTCAAACACACAATCTATCTCCCTCAATTGTCTGTTCTAAACATTATTAAGGCACCCTATTTCCCAAAGGTTTAATTTTCTGAATTGCAGCATTTTTAGTACGATAATATTGCCTTTGTCCTTGTAGCACAGACCATAGGTTGCTTAGTTAGTATGCTGTGGGAGGTTGAAGGTGATTATTCTCCTCTTTGTCCTTCTGATACAATCCTAAGGACAAAAGGTCCATCTGGTCCCACTTTGAATGTACAATTCCTTGGCTCCAAATGTTGATTGTTTGACGTGGGCTACAATGCCACAGTATCTAATCAACTTTAGTACATTTCTTTGGAAATGTACTAAACAACTTTGGACACTTGTGCTGATAGCATCTATGTACAGTCATTGTACTGGCCCAAGTATCAAATAATGATTAACTTTAGTACATAATGCACTTTTTTTTTAATTTGAGCTTCTAACCCCTAATGTTTTGAGTATTTGGCAATTCAGAACATCCTTAAACTTATTGAAATTAGTGAAAAGTTATTAAACTGAGGGGAAAATTGGAGAATTGTAAATCTTTCCATGTAAATATTTTTATAGTACGTAAAAGGCTTGTGACAATGCTAAGGATTGATCTAAGGAGAGGGAGGATTATTCATGTCTCGCTCCTGATTTTTTTTAATACAGACACGACTGGGATGTGGCTGTATGAAGCTAATGGTTGATGGTTGTTAGACCATAGAGGGTATTAAAAGTTAATCACTGGAGTTATTGTAAAGACCAAGCAAAAGATTAACTTTTTAAAATTGCAGTCTTTCAGCTTTCCTGTGTCATGATAACCTGCAAAAGACCAAATTTTATTGAATTCAAGACCCAAAACTTTCTTTGGGAAATAGTTATTTAACCAACAGACTGTCCAGTTTATGGTAATAATTCGCTATGAAATGACTCTTAACTGGTTGCAGTGTGTGCTGATGCTGGGTCAAGATAAAATCACGTTCTAAACTGAGTCATCAGCGATGAAAAGTTTTGGAGCTCACTGCCTCTCAGCCTGCACATGACTGGTACTGAGTAAGGTCCTAGTTCTGGTAGGACTGAACATGAGGTGGTGCGCTTAAAAGTGCAGAGATTATCTGGATTCAAGATAAAGTTGAAGGTGGCCTAACTGTGAGCATCCATGATTGCAGTAATGGTGCACGAACACCCATTTTTATAAGCGAGGTTGACATCTATCTGAAAGATGTGACTTTGGAAATGCAAGGTTTTTTTCTCTTCCTTTATTTTTGAAGGGTTTGCAATTTCAAAGACAAATTCCTGACTCTGCGCCCAATGTTATTTTTGCATGTGGTTTGGGGATTTGGAAGAGGAAGTGTGGTTCCATTCTGCCAGTCTGCACAGATGAATCCACTCAAACAGTTCAAAATCACAGATCTCTCAGTAACTTTGAAATGAGGAGCAGGCTGTGCAAGTGCTCACTCTTTTTAGTGAGAGCCAAGTTCAACAAACACGTCACTGGAGGAATTGCAGGGGAATCGACTGGCTCTTGGAATAACAGTGAGCTGATGCTGCATTAATACAGCTCTGCACTCCGGTCAGTGACTGTCGTGTGGATGGCTTTTTCTTATTTTTTTATATATGCTTTGGCTGATTATCAGAAGATGAGGGAGTGAATTGTGTGCACATTGAGAATAATACACAGTGATATGTCTGTCAACAAGTTAAGCTCACTTTCACTGCAGTCCTGATTAATTTACTGAGTAAACACATTGTTTGGTTATAGTGTCGAGTTATGTGGGCTTGTGTGTCTGAATCTGAGCAGCCTGTGCTGTTGGCTAGAGTTAAATAGGGTAAAGCTTATAGTTGAGCTACAGTGCTTTTTTGGGGGGACGGGCCATTCACCACCTAATGGCCCAGTGAAATATTCACTGGGCAACATAGCTTTGTCATTCTTCTAGCCCTCAGTGTCAGGCTGAATTGCTTTTGGAGTGGGGCTAGGGGAGTTGTTTTCCCCCATGTGGTTGTATAGGGAGTAAGTAGTTACCCACTGGGAATTTGAGGTGACCCCTCAATTGGCAAGGAGACCAGTCCAAATAAGGGCAATGGACGGGCTATGAAAGCTGAATAATCAACCGGGAACCATCTCCGCTTCAGAGGAGTACCTCGCTCAGTTGTTAGCTCTGCTGCCTCACAGGGCCAGGGACCCAGGTTCGATTCCAGACTGTGACAACTTTGTGTATGCAGTATGGACATTCTCCCTGTGTCTGTGTGGGTTTCCTCCAGGTGGTCTGGTTTCCTCCCATAATCAAAGATGTGCAGGTTTGGTGAATTGGCTATGCTAAGTCGCCCATAGTGTTCGTGGATGTGTAGGTTAGATGCATTAGTCGGAGGTAAATATAGGGGAATGGGTGAGTTACTCTTCAGAGGGTCGGTGTGGACTTCTTGGGCCAAAGGGTCTTTTTCCTCACTGTGTAGGGATTCTATGAACTGAGACTGTTACAATAAGGCAGTTTTCTTGCGGCTACGATGTAGGCTACATCAAGAAAACCACAGATGTGGTAGAATTGGGTCGTCTCTACAGTGTGGTCTTTTGGTGCATGCTATTGAGTCAGCCTCCTAAAGTTACCATTTAACATGGCTATTAATGAGCCTAATTGCTTGGCTGCCTCATTTTTCAGGCTTGATCTGGTTCCAAACTAAATGGGATCTGAAAATCCTGATCTGTTTGTCTAGATTCACTGGGGTTTTGGGGGGGTGGGGGGAGGCGGGTACGGTGGTGGGAACTCTCTTGCAATAGCCATGGGCAAAGTTTGAACATAATTGGAGAATAGATAATACCTGAGGTAATTCAGTGTTAGTGGATGGAGAGTGAGAGTTAGATTTCATGTGAGGGAATTTTAATTTTTAGTGAATTGGGGATATTTAGGAGTTTATTGGCACAGGGTTTTTGACTGTTTAGTGGAGTTTAGGAATTTTAGATGTTATTTGGCAATGTTTAGTCCCGGATGGGAGGATATTTGGGAGTGCAAGTCTTTGTCTGTGACTTTGCTGTCGATTTTGCATGAGTGAGTTATTTGCTACTTGAGCACTGGGACTGAATTTGGGCAATTTGTCCCAAGTCGGCCTGTTCACCACCTACACACTTTAACCACACTAACTGTAGTTGTTACTGCCAAACTCCAGTTTGTGCTCTGCAGTGCAGACAAACTGTTTTTGAAACAAACCCACAGAGACACAGCCAGACCCATGGAAATCCAGCTGAAAAGCTGTTGTTTTTCTGGTAGTGCTAGTAGCTGAACTTATTTTTTTAAAAATCCCTTTTTGTAGCAGCCTCAATTTCAGTTCAAAAACTGGAGCTGAATGTCTTCCCCAAAGTGTTTTGTCCTACCTCTGTTGCTTGTGGGTGTTTTGTGTGCAAGTTAGCTTCCATGTTTTCTACATCAGTTACTATGATTTGAAATTTTAATTGGCCTACCAGCCACTTTAAGATGCTATACAAATGTAATTTCCTTTTTGTGTGTGTAATTACAATAGAATTTGTGCAACTTTGTTCAATCTCCTGCTTTTACTGGCACAGTTGTATAGCCTCAGGAACTGGGAGAACACAGCCTGGTGTGCAGTTGGAATGTAATTGGTTGTAGAGGAGAGGTGGTGAATGGTGGACCACTGGGTGGAAACAGTGTTGCTCAGTAAGATCTCTTAGCATTGTTGTCCAACTTACGCTGTCTGCAAAAGCTGCTGACTTCAGTTGGGGTCTGTTTCTGATCAGGCAGATGTCAATGTTTGACCCCTGATCATTTACAGATGTGAAAGCTGACAAAGTCTGGTTGAAGTACCAGAGTTAGTTAACTGCAGCTCAGCAGAACCTTTTAGAGTGAGGGATGGTGTTTGAGGAAGCTGGGTAAAAACTGAAGATAAAATGTAGTCTAACTTTGATTTACACAAAATTTTAACTTCAGAAGCCATACTTTGTCATAATTTTGAACTTTGTATAACTGTATAACTGTAATTTTATCAGCTATTAGCAATTAAACAGTTTGAGAAACATAAAGTGACTTTTTTGCATCATTTAAATTATCTTAAATTGCTGATTTCAAATGTCAAATATTTTAAACATCAAATAATTAAAATATTGAAATGTTATTGCAATGGATTTAAATTTGTCGTTTTTAAAATGTCTTCATTGAAGGTTCTACTTTTTGAGTCTCTTTCTTTCAAAATCATAGGATTTATACATTTGCCGAGAGAAGGAATACTATTAATCTGTTTGAGCATTTGTATAATGTACACTCTTCAGCGACTGCAGCATTAAGGGTAGGGTGGGATTCCTGTGGGGGGAGGGGTCTTGTCTATGCCGATGCTGTTTTGCCAGCATTTCCATGGCTCATGCACTTCAGTTGTGACAGATTAGTGTCATGAGTCAGTGTGGCTATGTGCAAGAAATCAAGACCTGTTGTTCCTGAATTTGCCACAGAAGTAAAAACTTTCAAAATAAGTACATTAGGTTAGATTAGTTAGTGTGGAAACAGGCCCTTCGGCCCAATAAGTCCGCACCGACCCACCGAAGCGCGACCCACCGAAGCGCAACCCACCCAGACCCATTCTCCTACATTTACCCCTTCACCTCACATTATGGGCAATTTATCATGGCCAATTCACCTAACCTGCACATTTTTGGACTGTGGGAGGAAACTGGAGCACCCGGAGGAAACCCCCACAGACACTGGGAGAACGTGCAAACTCAACACAGTCGTTACATTAAGTGCTTCAATTTCTGATTTTTTTTTAGACCCAGTTTGATAGGAAGCATGGCCCAGGTTTCTGTACTGAACAAGAATTACCGTTTATTAAAAGTAATTAGATTGTAGCTACAAGTAAACAGTTAAACTGTTGGAATGCACCTCTTTATTCCCTTTTTAAACTCCTCATACAGGTCAGATGTACAGACAGGAAAAAAGATGGATGGAATTGAGGGGAAACTGGAAAGAGTTCAATCGTTGTTGTCCACAAATTCTGTCACGCTGGTCTGAAAGTTTCTTCCTGGCTTTCCTTTTCTGAATGCTTTCACTGATTTTTTTTTTTTTTGAGACATGTTGATTTGTTCAACTTGTAAAATTATGATTTATTAACTAGAAGTCATAACTTGCAGCAACTGCAGGAGGAAAGAAATTGGTTTTCTTCAGGTTTAAGGTAAGCTTTGACGACAGAGAACCAACTCCATTTCTGAGCTGGCAGGTGACAAGTTCCCAGTCCCAAGCCATTTAGTTACCTGAAAGCAATTACATAGCTGTTGGCAGGCAAAAGAACATTGTATCAATAAGTGATCACTAGTCCATAGGTCAATTAACATCTTCCCATCGCGGCTGCAATGGTCACAGTTGAGTCCTCTTCAATTGCTGCTTGTTCAAATAGCTGTACAAATCCAGTGCCTGCCATAAGTGTCAGGTTACTTTTCAAAATATGCTGCAATTCCTTAAAACACTTCTTTAACAATACTTTCTAATTTTGTCTACAACCATGAAGCACAAAATAAAAAATACATGACCATTGCAATAGAGAAACCCTGCATACATTAATTTTCACTGCTTTCCAGTAAAATCTATTTCAAAAACATTGTTTAGTTTTTCTTTCTAGTTTCTTTTCAAATTGAGAAAGTAAGACAATACTAATTATATGCATGATTCGGAGATGCCGGTGTTGGACTGGGGTGTACAAAGTTAAAAATAGTCCAACAGGTTTAATTGGAAGCACACTAGCTTTCGGAGAGATGCTCCTTCATCAGGTGATGAAGGAGCATCGCTCCGAAAGCTAGAGTGCTTCCAATTAAATCTGTTGGACTATAACCTGATGTTGTGTGATTTTTAATTATATGCATGTTGAAGGTTTTGGGATTTTAAATTTATAAAACATTTCAAATTGAGAAATCTAGAAGCTGGCTGTCTTAATAATTTGAGTTTATTAAATGAACTTGAGTATAGAAAGAAAATAAAACTTTTAATTATAATTTGCTTACCTCCTGTGTTTTGTTGATTAATTAAAAAAGGAAAATGTATCCTGCCCCAAGTTCACTACAAAGGCTGATATTTCAGGGCCTCGAGATAAGAACTTCAGTTGTCACATCTTGCACATCATTGTACAATGTATTCTTGACTTTTAAAGTGAGGTTTAAAAATGAAATATGTAAATAATAGCTTCCATTTGCTGTTTTCGCTGAGCATGTATCGCATGAAAATTCCATTGTAGACCAAAACACTCCACTCTACCAGTGGACAAACACCCATTTTAGTTATACTATACTGAATTCTCTGACTCACCCATGAAATCTGTCTCCTGACTTCAGTAAAAACAGAATATGGGCAGACAACAAAAGTTCCTTTTATCTATCTATTTATTTATTTTATTTTATCTATCTATTTATTGTCCAGCTCTAACTGGAGACTTGGATAATTTATGAGCACCACAGGATTTTCACAGCTGTAATCCCTTCAATAACCATCTGTTCCCCTCTTGTCCAAAGGAGTATAGTGACTAACAGTAAAGCAGCATCATGCCTGGCAAAGATTTTGCAGAACAAGCAAGAACTGATCATCAGAAGGAAGAATAGTTTTGAATGTTAGGCTGAAAAAGTGTTGTTGCAACCAGCAGGATTAAACCATAGCTGTTTTCCAGACGCAGTTAATAGACCTCAGTGTTGGTGTAGCTTCCAATGGGACTGCTTTCTCTCTTCACAGGAAATCTTTGCTTTTCTGGCCACAAAATATTTTGTCAGAAGAACTTTGTGGAAACTGATCCTGTTTTCTTTCCTCAACTCCTGACCACCTCTTGCCAAACCCTGGGACTGTACAAAAACAAAGAAATTTTTCCTGTGTGTTATATGTTCTTCAGAATTAAGCTTTGATGAGAAGAAAACATTTCCAGTTCTGTAAATATTAAGGAGGACTGAGTGAATCTGTTTGGACTTTGAGATAATGGTTGGAAATGAATGGATTAGAAATTTTAGCCTTAGGCCAGTTTTCAGGTGAGGAATTTACTCCAGGCAATCTATAGATGAAAGACTTAACAGTAACAAGGCATTGTCTTTTATAAAAAGCATAAATATTGTTAAATCACATCTGTCACATTGTTCACAAAGGATGGGATTTTAATTCAATAAATACTTTAGTTTTTGCAAACTTATTCATTCTCTCCTCTTCCTTTTTACTCTTTATTCACCACTATATAGCCTTGCTAACAAATTCTGAAGCCAATATTTTGAAGTGACCATATTGCAGTGGGCATATTTTCAGTGTAATAGGAAAGTTCTTGGATAAGAAACAACTTGAACTTCAAGAAGATTTGAAGGTAATATCTCCAGGGGCGCTGAACAGTACTGGAATCCATTTAAGTTTGAGCATAGGAATAAACACTGGGGTTTCTGTGGATATATACTGTATAAGGCAACCATTGTATGCTGGCAGAGGGGTGGATATTAAGACCAATGGCACACTTCAAATAAGTGGGTTATTTTCTCAGTAAAAAGTTCCTTGCATGCTGAATAGCCATTGACATTTTGTCGCATTCTTGATTTGCATATTCTAAATAGTGGAAAGACTTTGGGATCAGGAGGTGACCCTCATTGTCACAGCCTCTCTCTTGATGTTGTAGCATTTGTGAAATGGATCTTCCAGTTAAGTCTCTGATCAATGGTTTCCCCTGGATGTTGATGGGTGAGGGATGAAGGAGGTCAGCCTGAGGTGGTTAGGCCTTTCCATCTTGTGGAAGGTGGCCATTGTCTGTCTGGCAGGATCTGGTGTTAATATCTGTCACTAAGTTTAAACATTTTGTTTTGAGTCCTAGTCTGTTAGCCCAAAACAAAGTGTTGAGCTGAGGAGAATATCTTGAGGAATAGCTTGCTGTGATTTTTCTAGGGCTGTGGACTGGCTTGCTTGGTTTTCTCTTAGATCAACTGGAATCATGGTTTCACTCTGTATCTGTTAAATAAAAACTCCAAACTTCTCAATTAGATTCCAGTCTGTAACTCGTGTCCACATATGTATGACTCTGATCTAAATGTACAAAAGACTTTATTTGAGCAGTACAATGAACTCAACTATTCATCTGAGTCATCACTGAAAAATACAAACCTTTTTGTGACCCAAGCCTACATTTGCACATTTTCTAGAAAGAGGCACTAAATGTCAACATGAAATCTGAACTCTGGCTGACTCTTGCCTGCACCCCCAGCTCAGGGAATGAAATCATCAATGGTTAAGAATCTTGACACCATCTAGACCAATATAAACCAACTCTCTGTGGACTGGGAATGAAGCCAGGGATCTTTTAGTTTTTTATTATTTTAACCCTGCTACAAAGGGAGCCATGACTTGGGTGGTTCCCATATACGTTATTTGCTAATGTATGGCTTCAATTTTAAATCAGTAAGTTTTATTAAGATACATTAGATGAAGGGTTCGGGAATAAGGCTGAACAGTGAAAGTGATTTAAGCAATGTAATAGTCTTGAACTGGAGAAAGAAGAAACATTTTTGAACGAGTTAATGTTTTGGTTAGGGTAGAGTTGGAGAACCTGGCTTTGAGATCAGAACACTGACAGCAGTAAGAAGGACAAAGAACATAGTTAGGAAATTTGGGTTTGGAAGGACAAGAGACATTCAGGGCAGCATTCTCCAGGGGGAAAAAGTTCTAATGGAGAAAAGAATTTATTTTGTACTAAGTTTTCTGTTGCAAATAGCTCAGACATTTTTTTTCTGGGTGACTTCTCTTGCATCTTCAATTGCAACTTGAGTCTTAGTGCTCTTGTTTTCTGTTTTGTTCCTCGCCAGCTGTTGTAGGGATAAGTGCAGGGAATAACTGTTTGTGTTTGTTTCTCTAGCTTGTGGAAAATGGGCAGCTTCCAGGTGAGAAATCCCAGAAGCTGAGGCAAATTTGTGTGCATGCCCAAAACAACAGGTGGTTAGGGGATCAATAATGAAAGTAAGTGGCTATAATTCATAATCCCCTAGACCTCCCAACAAACTCCTTGTCCCTTTTTGAAGCATCTGTCTAAATTTACATGACTAGTCTGCACAATACACCATTATTGGTCTGAATTGGGTCTAAGCAGGAGCTCCAGTCTTGCTGGAGAAGGTTGCTGGTGCTGTCAGTCCAGATGCTTCAAATACCCTGCTTTTGCTCTTGCTCTGAATGATGTCTATTTATAACAATCAGTTTAGTTTGCAAAAACCTCTAATCGTTTTTAAAGCTCTAAAACTTCATGGAATTATGTATTGATAAATGCCAAGCTGCCCAAATAGTCACAATCTCCGCTTGCTTTCCCCATCTCCTACAAATATCTCCTTTCTCAAGTATGTCTTCACTTGCCTTTTGAAAGCTGGCATTGCAAGTGTGTTCATCACCCTTTTTCAAGCAGTGCATTCCAGATTGTAAGATCTTTCTTCAATGCTGGGCCTATGCTGGATTGACTGGCTACAATGAACATTTGGAAAATTGGAAAGATTGGAGTGATGACTTGTAAAGGGACTTTTTTCCTTCCCTTCAGTTTGCACACAAAGCAACAATTTACACTGCTCTGAGGGGTGGTGTTGGTTTAGTGAGAGAACAATCTGACGAAAATGCAGGAAATCTTCCTGCTATTCTTCAAATAGTGTGATAGGATTATCATATTTTAAAAATAAATATTGTCAAAGGTCAACATTTTCAACTGAATCACTCAAGTTCAGAATTTCATGCACAAATGTATGATAGTTTTGTTCATTCGCATGTGTTAGCAGCTGAATCAGGCTCGCAATTTAGCCTCTACTTTGCCTGGTCTGACAGGAGTATTTGATAGAATAGTACAAAGAAACTTTGTGCAACATCTAACTGGATATCTGGTTGATTTGTACCCATTGATGTTAGAAATAGTCAAATTAGAGTGTCCCTGCTGCTCATTGTAGCTGATATCAGCTAACTCACTAGAGATTGGAAGCAGCAGCTGGGTCTGGATTGTTGTAATTAGGCCCAAATCCCACCACTACTTCAAAACAAAAAAAAATTGCCAGGTTTCTATTTTGTTTCAAAGACAAAGGACTGCATGTTAATGATGCTGCATCATGTTTGTATGGTATTCTGTCACTCTGATCTCCAGCATGAAGTAACAGAAATCCTTTTGCTGAGATTTTGCATGAAGACTGCTGACTTGGCATGTTTTAGAGGCAGCGAGAATTCCTGTTTCTCAAACATGTCTAATATTGTTTTGGGAAAAATAAAAACAATGATTGTCAGGTTGTAAAGTTTTGCTTTCTGAGCTAGTAGATTTGTTCTCTGATATTTTGTCACCATGCTAGGTAATATTATCAGTGAGCCTCTGAAGTGTTGGTGTTCTGTCTTGCTTGCTATTTCTGTCTCGGCTTGTTGTGGTAGGTGATATCATTTTCTGTTCTGTTTCTGAGGTTTGTAAATGGGGTCCAAACCTGTTTGTTAATGGAGTTCCGGTTTGAATGCTAGGCCTCTAGGAATTCCCGTGCGTGCCTTTGTTTAGCCTGTCCTAGGATGGATGTATTGTCCCAGTTGAACTGGTGTCCCTCTTCGTTTGTGTGGGTACTAGTGCTAGTTGGTCATGTCTTTTGGTGACTATTTGGTGCTCGTGTATCCTGGTGGCTAGTTTCCTGCTGTCTGTCCAATGTAATGTTTATTGCAGTCCTTGCGGGGTATTTTTTTATACATGACGTTCATTCTGCTGGTTGTTGGTAAGGGGGTCCTTTTAAAGTCATCAGGAGCTGTTTGTGTGGTGGTAGGTTTGTGGGCTAACCATGATGTCTAGGGGCTGGAGTAGACTGGTCGTCATCTCTGAAATGTCTTTGTATGGCAGGGTGGCGAGAGTCTTTGGGCATGTCGTCGTTGTATGTTTAGGTCTATGTAGGAATTGGCAGACTGCGCTTAATGGGTACTTGTTCCTGAATAAGTTGTATAGGAGTTTTCCCCTCGCTTCTCGTAGTTCCTGGGCGCTGCAGTGTATTGTGCCCCATTTAAATAACATCCTGATGCAGCTCTGTTTGTGGGTGTTGGGATGGTTGCTCCTGTAGTTGAGTATCTAGTCAGTGTGTGTGTGTGGCTTTCCTGTAAATGCTGGTCTGCAGCTGTCCATTGGTTTTTCGTTCTACTGTGAGGTCTAGGAAGGGGAGTCTATTATTCTCTCCCTGTTTTGGTGAACTTTATACTGGTAAGGATGTTGTTGTTTTGTGGGTTTCTTCAAATTTATTGCGTTTTGTGATGACAAAGGTGTCATCCACATAGTGGACTCAAAGCTTGGGCTGGATTATGGGAAGGGTTGTTCGTTCTAACCTCTGCATAACTGCTTCTGCTAATAGTCCTGATATTGGTGATCCCATAGGTGTTCCATTGATTTGTATGGAAGTGGGTTGTGAGGCACAGGTCTAATAGTTTGAGGATGCTGTTCGTGCTGATTGGAGTTGGTGGTGTCAGGTGTTTGTATCCCTGGTTTGTCTCAAACTGAGGCCAGTGTTTCTATGGTCAGGGTGATGTTTATTGGTATGAGTAGAGCCGTCACATTGAAGGA
The DNA here is from genome assembly GCF_004010195.1 of Chiloscyllium plagiosum. Taxonomy (NCBI): domain Eukaryota; kingdom Metazoa; phylum Chordata; class Chondrichthyes; order Orectolobiformes; family Hemiscylliidae; genus Chiloscyllium; species Chiloscyllium plagiosum. Next base: position 28,159 of record NW_025214741.1, on the reverse strand, counting down.
AACTTGTCATATTCTACCTTGGTGTCTTTGAGGAATTCCTAGGTTGAGTGGGTGGAGTGGCAAGAACTGCAACAAACATTTACATTGGACAGACAGGTAGGGAGCTAGCCACCAGGATACGAGAGTACTAATTAGCTGACTTTTGAGGTGGAATTGGTCATCCTGGGAACAGATACGGTGGAGCCAGAGAAATTGGGAATAAGGGATGGCATTTCCTACAGGAGGTAGGGTGGGTGGAGGTGTAGTCTAAGTAGTTGTGGGAGTCAGTGGGCTTGTGATATGTTTGTGGTTAGTCAGTTGCCAGAGATGATGATGGAGAGGTCCAGGGAGGGGAGGGAGGTTTCCGAGATGGTCCAGGTGAATTTGAGGTCAGGGAGGAAGGTGTTGGTAAAGTTGATGAACTGTTCATCCTCCTTGTGGGAGCATGAGGCGGTGCTAATACAGTCATTGATGTAGCAGAGGAACAGGTGACCATTCCAGATGGCTGCCTCCTTCCATGATCGTAACTTCTCTTCCCAGTTGGTTGACGCTGGCTTCAAGCACCACCGCCCTTGAACCCCACCCCTCCCAATGCAACAAGGACAGAACTACCCTGGTCTTTGCCTTCCACCCCGCCAACCTCTGCATACCATGCATCATCCTCCACCACTTCCTCCACCTGCAAATGGGCCCCACCACCAGAGAGATATTTCCCTCCCCACCTCATCGGCGTTCTGAAAAGACCATTCCCTCCACGACTCCCTCGTCAGGCCCACACCCAACTCTTGGCACCACTCCCTGCCAATGCAGGAAGTGTAAAACCTGTGCCCACACCACTCCCCTCACCTCTATCCAAGGCCCCAATGGATCCTTCCACATCCATCAAAAGTTTACCTGTTCATCTACCAATGTCATTTACTGCATCCGTTGCACTCGGTGTGGTCTCCTCTACATTGGGGAGACAGGAAGCCTTCTTGCGGATTGTTTCAGAGAACATCTCTGGGACACCTGCACCCACCAATCCCATCGCCCTGTGGCTGGCTGAACACTTCAACTCCCCCTCCCACTCCATCAAGGACGTCCAGGTCCTGGGCCACCTCCATTGCCAAACCATTACCACCTGACGCCTGGAGGAGGAACGCCTCATTGCACCTTGGGATCCTGCAACCGCACGGGATAAATGTGCATTTCAACAGCTTCCTCATTTCCCCTCCCTCCACGTTATGCCAGAGCCAAGTCTCCAACTCGGCACCATCCTCTGGACCTTCACATCACTCCCCACTCTGACCTATCTCCTACTCCACTCTCGACTCTGATCTTCAGCATCTGCAGTCCTCACTTTCTCCTGGAACACTTCCAGCTTGTATTTGGAGCTTTGGGAAATGCATGTGTCATGGTGCTCTTTCTTATAAATCCTACTGGTGCTTATTGCCTGGAATCACAAGTGAAAAGTGATCACTAAAATGATTTGAGAGCTGCTGCTTCTAGAATCATACCCACGAAATAGACAGCTTCTAGAGATGGCAAAAATCCATTTTTTGTTTGCCATGAGATATGTGATAAGTGTGTATTTTAAAGACTGACAGCATTCAGACTCCGTAAACACTTCTCATGCAAATATACATATCTTGTCCCACTGGTCAACCCTGATCCTCCATGAAGTTTGTGCTGCCTTGGTCACATGACTGCTACTTGCAGTGGACAAACTAAAACAGGTTCCCTCACACCATCCTATTAACCCCCTCTGACCCCTTTTTGGTGATAAAGCAAAGTTACATCAAGTACGTTTTAAATTTGATGACCTAAAGGTGGGTCAAACAACTTTTAATAAAATGAGAAGTGGAGATATTTGAGAAGGAACTTCCAGAGTTTAGGGTAGTGCTTCTTTTAACCTGTGTAACGTGACCACAGTTTGGGTCACTTCTCTTTTTTTTTAATTTGTGCTCTGAGGTCCAATAAAAAAGCATGAATAGGTGTGTGGTGTTTTTTCTGGGGGCATGGGTTCAAATCCCACCTTGGCAGATTAAATTTATTTAAAAAAACAATAAAGATCTAACCATCATTGTATAATCACTGGCAATTTTTCTTTTTTATAAAGACATTTGTATCACTGATGCCGTTTTTGTGTTTTCATAGGAAATCTGCTGTCCTAACCTGGTCTGGCCTACATGTGACTTCAGACACAGTAATATGGTTTATTCTTAACTATCCTCTGATTTAGGGAATGGCAATAAATGCTGGCCTAGCCAGTGATGACACAACCCAGGAATAAATTAGGAAAAGCTTTAAAATGGAGGTACAGTGGGGAAAATGTTTGTGAAGCTCTGGCTTAGTCCCTTAACAGAAAACGTAGCTGTAACCACAACAGCCTTTGTTCTCTGGTGACTAAGTTCACACGTTTCCATTATATTAATTCTATCTTCCTAAAGGTTGCTTTTTAAGAACTCCAGTGATTGAGGCCATTGTAAATTAACAAGCTGATTTATGATGTTCTATTCTGAGACATAGAGGTCTATAGCGTGGAAACAGTCCCTTTGGCCCAACGTGCCCATGCCACCCAGTTTTCATAATTAATTTAGTCCCTTCTGCCTGCATATAGTCCATACCTCTCCATACTTATCCCATCCATGTACCTGTCTAAATGTTTTTAAAATAAAAAAGTTGTACTTGCTTCCACCATTACCTCTGGCAGCCCATTCCTTACCCTCACCACCCTCTGTGTGAAAAGACTGCTCCTCTGGGCCTGCTTTGTATCTGTCCCCTCTCACCTAATACCTATGACCACCACCACCCCCAGCCCCCCCCGAGTCGTCCTCTCTCCTACCAAGGGGAAAAGCTATTGGCTATCTACCTTATCTATGTCTGTCATAATTTTATAGACCTATATAAGATTATCCCTCACTTTCCTGTACTCCAAGGGAAAAAAAATGGTCCCAACCTCCTTTTACAACCCAACCTTCTCGTCTGGGTAGCATCTTAGTAAATCATTTTTGCATTCTTTCTAGTTTAATAATAATCTTTCTATAGTTGAGTGACCACAGCTGCATTCAGTACTCCAAGTATGTTCCCCATTAGCCACAGGGGCTAATTATAGTCATATGCTTGGCCACAGACTTTACATCAGATGGGCATTAGGACCATGCAGAAATCAGTTCAGTTGAGGATATAGTCTTAGACTCTGCCTGATACTTAGCCATGGTTTGAAAACTGAAAATCTAACAAGCAGAACAATCCTTGACATTGACTGTCCCCTTGCTGCATTAAAGAGTGTGGTAAAGAGGGCTCTATTTGAAGGAAGTGAAAGCATGTTGAAATATTTTACAGTTGCTGCATCACAACTGGTTCCTGTGCAATGATTAGTTGTTCCTGTAAACACATTTTGGCAGAACTGCTCCTCTCAGTGTACCATGCTATTGCTCACCTTCAGTTAGTCCTGTCCCTCAATCCAGGCAATCTCTGGAAGATTGTTACAAAATATGTGCGAGGGATAGAGGTCAATTTTGTATCATGTGACCTGATTGTCATGACTTAGATCCTTAAAACCCTATCAGACAACATTATTTTATGTATAACATAAGCTAACATATTGTTGTTTCCCTTTGAATTTCAATCTGTTTGCTTCTCAAAGCAGGAAACAAAATGTATATACATTTGCAGATTGCAATTGATCATTCTTAGCTCTTCTCTACCCATAGTGTTCTCCTCTTGCCTGGTTTCTGCACGTTCTGCTAACGTTCCATGTAGACATAGAAGTCCAAGGTGTGGCCTCTCCATGTCTATGATTGGCCAATCAGGACTGCTAGCACTGTACTGACTTCCTTTTGATTGCTGTCTCCCACTGTTGAAGAGAATGAAATCATTTCAAGATGTCTAATGTCAGTGTCCACTGGATGTTTTTTAAAAATCAGCTCCATTATCATGAATTGATGTATAGTGTATATAGGGAATATTTTAAGGGTGAAAAATTCTTGATCTGTAGGAGCATTAAAGCTTATGGAGAAAGTACAGGGAAGTCAGTGTGAGGAATGTTGGATCAGCAATGATCCTATTGAATAATGGAGCAGGCTTCAGGGGTCAATTCCTTTGACCTTTATGGAAAGTGAGTCTGGGCAGAACCTTATCTAAATTGATACATTGAGAGTATTGTGAAAATGGGATATGATTTGGCCACTTTAAAAATAAATTAATCCTGAGTTCAGGCGGGACAAGTGTCCAAATATGACAATCAAAATGATATGTCACAAAAGAACATCATTTGGTTGATCGTGCTTGTGCTGGGTGTTTGTAGAATAGTTTGATTAATCCTGCCCCTCTGTGTTTTACCTTTATGCAAGAATGAATAAACGTACAGGATCTGAATTATGCAATTTCAGGACATGAAGTAAGTAAATTCCAGATAAATCCAGTCTGTTTGCTGTGACAAATCCCAGTTTTACAGGAAGAGGTGACCACCTTGGGCAATGTACTGGAAATTAAGTTAATTTGTTATGTGACATCTGATCGCTGAATATTATTGGATATTCCTTGGTTAAGTGCCTTGGGCTAAACAAATTACTTCAGCCCCTGTGTTTTTTAGCAGATACAAAGATTTCAATGAGATGAATTATGATATAATTTGTAAGTCAAAGCAGTGTTAGATAACTCTTTTCCGGATTAGTTTCTAGGTTAATGCTGAGTTTTAATCCTGCTGCCAAGATGGAACTTTCCAATACTCCAAATTCTTAACACTTCCTTTTCCCTATCCTTTTAGTTTTATAGCTTTTAATTTCTATTATCTCTTACTGCTCCCACTCTCTGTCACAGTCCATTATCCTAATGCTGGTCCTCTCTCAAGTCAGTGCCACCATTTGATCTAACCCAATTACTAATTAAAGTCCAAGATCAATCTAAGTTGAGGGGAGAATTAAAAAATACTGTCGTGTCTTGGCTTAATTTTTCATCTGTCTGAGAAGGGCTTTTCCTAGTTCTCCAGATTAGTAGCCAGTTTTTGTCTTTGTGGTAATTGCTTCTTGGGCTCTTTCCACTCTGGACTCTAAGGTTGTTCAAATGATAAAACCGGGAGATTGCTAACCATCTGAGAGACTTGGAAAGCAAGAGCATAATTTTAATGTTTTTTGCCATGATTGTGCTGCATTTCTAGAGATGGAGCAAGATTAATTGAACCCACCTATGAAGTAGGCCTGGTGGTTTTTAACATACCCTATTAATGGGTATGTTTTCCAGTCCCTGTTTTGTTGGACTGGAACAGTCGCTTTGTCATAAAAATCTGGGTCTGCTCCTTGTGGCCAGGTCTGCATTGTTTTAGTGCTGAGTGTCATCCGCTGGCACATCATTTCATAAAAATGCTTCACAGATTCACTAAGATATCATGGTGCATTATAATGAGGGCCAACACTATTTTCCATCTGCTTGGGATTAGATCTTGCTGTATGTTGCATTTGACTGTATAGAATGTCTGAGGAAATCTCCATGGATGGTGGGACATCTGAGTCAATGTCATATTGCCTTTTTGTATATGTTCCAGTTTTGCAATATGTCCTTAGCATTTTTTCAGACTTATTTTAAAATTCATCCCTTTGGGATTTTTCCATGCCATTTATTTCTAGGGGTAGCTAATGTAAATATGCCCTACCATCAAGTAGTTCCATTAACTTGAAAATTAGGCCATTTGCTGGGCACATAGCCAATGAATCTGTCCACGTGCATTCAAGGTAGATGTTTTCCCTCCAGAAGGAAAACATTTCAAATAAAGTTTGTGTTTTATGTTTGAGGTTCTCTGATTAAATCACTGGAAAGCAAACTTAATTTAAGTTGAACAGGATAGCTTATGAGTCTGGGAGGAGTGCATGGGTAATCAATCCCAAGCACTACAGAAGCGGTGCTTAAAGTGTATTTTATTCATAAAAGGTCAATTTGTTTTTTAATTCTGGATAGTAATACAAACTTACACCAGATTTTATGTACTAAACTCAAAAATAACTTGTTTATAATCTTATTCTTCCCATAAGTAGTCAAACTGGTTAACAAAGCTTCTATGTGGAATTAAATTATATCCGCTTTATCCCAAACTCGCACGTTCACATGACAGTGTAGTTCTGTAGAGAGAATATGGGTTTTGAAAAATAGCAAGAAGAAAATAAACATCCATGTGGGCCAAGGGTTTGATCTCAAGGGATAAAATAGAGTAACTTCTCATGGTTTCCCGATGATGGGGTGGGGGGGGGTGCTACAGGTGGCACTGTCTTCTTTCATTCCCACATTGCCAATGGCAGCCTCAATCCTGTGAACAGATTTCTTTCGATATAATTAGATTCCCAACAAGTCTACACTGACCCTCGGAAGAGTAACCCACCCAGACCCATTCCCCTACCCTATACTTACCCCTGACTATTACACCTAATACTATGGGCAATTTAGGTAAAGACAATGACTGTAGATTCTGGGTTAGTGGTGCTGGAAAAGCACAGCAGTTCAGGCAGCATCCGAGGAGCAGTAAAATCGACGTTTCAGGCAAAAGCCCTTCATTAGGAATAAAGCTTATTTCCACTATGGGCAATTTAACGTAGCCAGTTCACCTGACCTGCACATCTTTTGGTTTGTGGGAGGAAACCCATGCAGTCACAGGGAGAATGTCGAATGAGGTGAGAATTGAACCTGAGGCAGTAATACTAACCACTGAGCAGAGCTGGATCACTGAACTTAGTTGAACTCTATTGCACCCTCACTTTCCCCCTAATTGCTTTGAGTAACATGCCTAGGATGGCAACTAAGAAAAACTTTCCCATTAATTATCTTTAAGTACGACAGTTCGTGCACAGATTCTATTTTGTATTTAAAAATAGCTGGGAGTGAATCACATCATTAGAACTTGTTTCAGACTTTGAGTTTTATCATCAAAAAAGGTGACTAAATGCATTCTATTTACAGAAACATACTTTCTAAATGTAATGACATAAGATGCTTTTTTATTTTTGTAGCTTGACTGAATTACTAATGTTTGGAACTCACTTTGAATGCTGAGTGCTCATTTCCTCTATTGCCTAATGTTATAGGTGCTACACTGATATCGTGTATCTCTTGAAATTTCTATTCTGACTGTCTCTGATTTCAAATGTTTGATTGGTTCTTTGAAATATTCTGACACACACAGGTGCTGGAGTCCATGATTTTAAATAACTGACAACTGAATTTTAAAGAAGCTGATGGTTGTAAACATAACTGAACCAACCTTACAACCTTGCTTATCTTTTGAATTATATAATGGTTATTCCATTCTCCCACCTGTAGTGTTGGAGCTAATCAAACCAATCAATGCCATCATAATTTTAGATTAAATAATTGGAATTTAATTCCAGCTGACTTAGTCATAGCACAGAAACAGATCCGTTGGTCCAGACATTCCCAATCTGACCTTGTCCCATTTGCCAGCACTTGGCCCATATCACTCTCAAGCCCTTCCTAATCATATACCCATCCAGATGCCTTTTTAAATGTTGCAATTGTATCAGCCTGCAACATCCCTTCCTCTGGCAGCTTATTCCAGACATGCATCATCCTCTGTGGAAAAGTTACCCTTCAGGTTTTTGTTTTTTAAATCTTTCCCCTCACCATAAGCCTATGCCCTCTAGTTTTGGACTCCCTGCCCGAGGAATAAAATCTTGGCTTGTTAACCTATCCGTGATTTTAAGATCACCCCTCAGCCTCTTTCTCCTTGTTCAGCCTGTTCATCATCTCACTTTAAACTCCAACCCTTCAGTCCCAGTAACATCCTTGTAAATATCGCCTGCACCTTCTCCAATTTAACAATATCCTTCCAGTAGAAGGGTGGCCAGAATAATATGCAGTATTATAGGTAACCTCATCAATGTCTTACACAGCCGTAACATGACATTCTAACTCCTGTACTCGATGTTCTGACTAATCTGACAAGTGTGCCAATCACCTTCACTAACCTGTCTACCCATGACTCCACTTACAAGGAACCATGCATGTATACACCCGGGTCTCATCATTTGTCAACACTTCCCAGGGCTCTAGCTACATTTAACTGTATAAGTCCTGTCCTTATTTGACTTATCAATAATGTAACACCTCACATTTAAATTAAACTCTATCTTCCATTCCTCAGCCTATTAGCCCTTCTGATTAATTTCCATTGTACTCTTAAGATCTTCACTGTCAACTACACCACCTTGGTTTTATTTGCAAACTTACAAACCACACCACCTATATTCACATCCACAACATTTGAGTGACAGACAAAAGTGAGCTCAGCACTGATCCTTGTGGCATATGCTGGTCACAGGCCTCTAGTCTGAAAGGCAGCCCTCCACCACCACCCTCTACTTTCTGCCTTCAAGCCAATTTTGTATTCAATTTCTTTGTTAATCTAAAATTTGATGTTATGAACATTATATTTTCAATGTGCTGCCAACTGACATTTTACACTTGACTCCTTTCATTTCCCAGGGCTACATATAATAACTTCTTTGCCACTGGGCACACACTTCTGAAATTCTTCTTCACTTTTTCTGTCAGGAAACTAAATTCAGTATTGCGTTAGTTGAAGTCTTTTGCTATGAACTTGTAGTTTTTGCACACCTTAAGCAACTCCTTATCTTTTGCTTTCCTCTGTTTCTCCTGCTATTTGGTGGCTTATAAAATGTACCAAGTAATGCAATGGCTCATTTTATTTTATTTTACTTAGTTCTAACCAAATGGAATTCTGGTTTTGACTTCTCAAAGACATTCTCTGAAGAATAAAACAATACTCTGAATTCTCATTGGAATGTTGATTTACAGTTTTTTTTCCAGTAATGGTATTAAAAGGAACATTAAATATTGCATGAAGATAAATATGCAATTTCGTGTTTTAGTTGAATCAGTTGGTAGCATTATTGGTTTCTAAGCTACAATCCCATATTGCTGGTTTGAATCTTCAATATTTTCAGGATCTTAGTCTCCAGTAAAGCTTTGAGTGAACAGCTGTTGGGGAATCTTCCCCTCACTTTATATCGAGAAGAACTGTAAAGCTAAGTTCAAAGTCAATAATGTACTTAATTTTTTCTTTTTGTAGTTAACTACCTTGTAGCTAAAATGGTGCTCCGAGTGGCAACTTTGTACACTCTTCACTATTCCAGTATCCCTATGAGTACACATGACAATTACAATTAATTTCGAATTCTTAAATTCCTTCACTTGCTGTAACTGGCCTGCCAGTGGTACAACCCCGAGAAGATAACATATAAAGTGGGATTTCTGATGCCGTTTCTCTTAAATTATGAAAGAGCTCATTGGTGGCAATTTATCTTCTGTGTTGTGACTTGATTTTTGAAGAGTCAACTATCACGCCAGAACAAGGCAAGGATACGTCTGCGTCTGTTTGAGTCTTTGTGATTCTGTATGCAGCATTCCAGGTCTTTTTCAGTGCTTTGGATTGCAAACCCTTCCTCCATCCAACTCTGTGCAGTAACATCTCCATGCCGGCCATTAGACTGGAACTGTGATCATTTCGGCTCTGCCATGGGTGAAGTAAATTAATTTGCTTCAGTTTTTAAGGCCTTTATGGCCCTTTTTGAAACTATCTGTTTTCCTTTATATAGTGCTAGAGCAACAAGAGCAGGTACACCTGGATACCTCTGGTAGCCAGTGATGTCTCCAGCAGGTTCTGGCCAAACTTCCTAGACTGTGTTAGATAGAGGTTCTTATCCAGTCTTGTACGGTGCATCAAAAGAAACCCCGACCTAAATGCTTTGAAAGGATGAAAAACATGTGTTTACAATGTTGTAAAGCCAAAGAATATTTTACGGTTCATCAACTTCATGAAAGAGGAAAAAATATATAGTGAACCTTTTTATCATTTTTGTGACATTAATTTGTCCTTAAAATACATTTTAATTAGTTAAATAAGTATTTTGTATGACTCTAATCAGCCACTTGCCTCTGGGCTTCTTTCAGTTTTTTTTTTGGAAAAGATCTTTTGAGGTATCCTGCATTTTATAAATCTAAGCCTTTTTATGCCCCCTCTTTCAGTTTGTCATCTGCCCTAAACTTGGGAGCAGAGTTTAGCCATCTAGCCGTTGAGCCTGATCAGCCCTTTGATAGATCTTGACCAATGGCTGGAACTGACATTGTGATTTTTGCATTCTGAAAGCACTGCTCCTGGGATGGTTGTAGATATGGGCTGAGATTTAAAAAAAAAACCCATATTTAGCGCAGTGTGAGAATCAGCTTCCTGTAAAACTTCATTGAAGTCTGTGCAGCTACTTCATTTACATTTTTGAAACAACAAATTGTTTTCAGGAACATCTTTGCGTTATGGTGGGTTCAAGATGCTGGTAAATTCAAGCTAAGGGCCCAGAATTCATTAGGAGGGAAAAGAGCAGACTTTCCCAGAATGCACTCTGCATATTCGCTGCTTAGTTTCCCCCCTTCAGTGAAGTGAACTGTACTTTGTGTCTGACAGCAAAGGTTGATTTTATATCTCAAATATCTTCTGCCAGTTGAGGACCTGTTTTGGGTTGGGTTGTGTTTTGTCTGGTTGTTCCTCCTCTGACTTTACCTGGGTTTTTTTCAGTGTCACCAAGGTGGTATACAAACCCAGGTCCCTTGGCCTTAAGGAGAAAGTGAGGGCTGGAGATTAGAAGTGTGATGCTGGAAAAGCACAGCAGGTCAGGCAGCATCTGAGGAGTAGGAGAATCAAAGTTTTGGGCATAAGCTTGCCAAAGCACATTCCTGATAATTCCTTTCAACTCCCTTGGCCTCAAACCAGTGCAGAGTAAGAATTGAACCCTCTGTTAGTCAAAACATCTGTCTCCAAGGGAGAGACAGTTTTAGATATTTGAAACAGTCATGTCATCATCAATGAGGACTTTTTTTTTTTAAGGAAATCCCCTATCAAAGATGATCTTGGACTCCCACCCAGTGTGGTGGACATTTAAAGCCTCTATTAGACACAGGAAGAATAGAAAAGCTGCAGGAGTAGTTGGATTTCTGGTGGTGAATTTCAAACTTGAAGGAGCTGAGCTTACCCTTCATCCACAACAACTGTTCCTGAAAATCTGGGACAAGGCCGAAATCCTTGCCGATCTTGGGGACACCACCATCAGCACCTTTTTTTTCCTCAAGAAAGGAGACAAGACAGTCTATGGGAATTATAGAGGAATCTCGACTCTCTAATACTGGGAAGATCATCACCGAAATTCTTGTTAGGCACCTTCTCATAATTCCGAAAGAAATCCTTCCTGAAAGCCATTGTGACTTTTGAACAAACCATGGAATTAGCAATATGATTTTTCACTACTCAGCAATCCAAGAGAAATGCCAGGGACAATACTAACCACTCTTTACATGGTCTTGATCAACTTGACCAACCATTTTCACTCCAATCAGGAAGTGGTATTTAAGGTCCTGTCAAAGGCTGGCTGACCATCAACATCCTTCATCTCATCCATGGCACTATGTCAGTGATCCTCACCAGTGGTTATATAACATTCTTTTTTTGAGGTCAAGCAGAGATGCATCATCACCCCTTCCCAACCATTTCTTCATCTTCACTGCCATCATTCCTCATCTTTGTCAAGAACAAGCTTCATAGTGATGTGGGCATTGTCTACAGGATGGACAGCGAACTTTTCAACCTCCAACCAGTTGAAATCCCAGTAGAAAACAGCACTGACCTCATTTGTGCAACTTCAGCATGCAGATGAAAATATCACCTTTGCTCTCTCTCTGAATGGAATCTTCAAGCCTCGCTTACAGCTTTCACGGAAAGTTGTGGAAGAATTAGCTTCCGCCTCAGGAAATCATGCATCCTTTGCCACTCATGCCAGGTCAGTTTCAAGTTCACCTCTCCTTTTTAAGATTGACAAAATCCTCACTCGCCATCAATGGGGTGATTCAACATTTTATCCAGTCTGCGTGTGCTGCCTTTTGAACACCGAAGGACGAGAATCTTCCACTGACGTCTGTGCTAGTACCAGATCCTTTTATACAATGTGGTCATCTTTCTGACTGTTCTGTATGACTCTGACTACTTGGATATAGATGTCACATCAAGGCCTTTTTGAGGTACCAGCAACATGATTTGTTTGTTTGTGATGGGTTCTCCACATCAGCAGGAGGACAGCCATACTAACAACAATATCCTTGAAGCAGCTGACAACACCAGCATCAAGAATATGATCATCTGGAATAAACTGGCCATGTGTTTAGGTTGTCCAAGTTCCAACTGCCAAAACAAAACCACCTTCATTCAGCTGCTCAAGGAAGGTACTCGAATGAGAGGTGGACAAAAGAAGTGTTTCCAAGATTCCTTGAAGGCTTAACTCAAGAAATAGAGCATAGATGTCAATCCATGGGACACTAACATTCAGAAGAGACTGACTTGGAGGAAACTCCTACGTGAAGGGGCAATTCTTAAAGAACATAGGGCAGCAAGAGGAAATGCAGGAAATGAACTGGAAGAAGGAATGCCAATGGTCTCTAGACCAAGGACCAATTCTAGCTCTTGGAAGCACGTTCCAAATTCATGGTCAGAGATGCTCTTCTAGGATCAAGTTTATCAGCCACACGGGGGCCGCCAGAGCCCATGTCCACCAAGGAAATTCCCTGTCGCTAGTTAATCATACTTGTTAGCAAGTGCTAAATGACAGTAAAGGTCATAGGTTGGCGATTCCATTGCTTTGCATGTACTATTGAATTACTTGTTTTCACATATTAAGTATTATTATGTTAGCTTTTCAAAAATGTTCAAGCTTTTTCCTGTTATCCAGACTGGTTTGTATAGAGATGTTGTACGTTGAGTGAGTGCCTGTCTTGTGATCAGTTTGTCCTCTCGCCTAATGTTTTGAAGCAGGAAGAATCCGTCTAATGGTCTTGTATGAAACTGACTGCACTAATGAATCTTTCACCAGTTTACAATCCCATTTTGTTCCTAAAATGGGAAGGTACGTGTTTTTCAAAGAAGTTGCTTATACCACTTAAAATGTGGCCAGCATCAGCAGCCATTTCACTTACTAATCTGAAACACATCCCATGCTTTTGGCTTGCTTCCATTCCATTTCTTTCCATTTTTCTGTCTGCACTGCAGCAGGCACTGACTCTTGTTTGACTGCAATTCTATCGCCACCAGCAGTCTTGTAGTGGCAGTGGGACATCTCAAATGGCATCTTTGCACGCCTGATCAAACCCTGATCTCTTCCTCACTTGATACTGAAATGTTCACTTTACATAACTTGTATTCCTGCTGACTAAACTTGTGAATTGGGTTTATGGAGTACAAATAGAATGTCTATTATTAGGAGAGAGGTGGTGGGGTAACATTCCCCCATTGCACATCGTCAGTGCATGGAACCAGACCCCATTTGGACCAGATATCCAAAATGAACTTCGCCCTATTTGCCAGTTTTTGGCCCATGTCACTATAAACCCTGCCTTCCTGTTCATATGCCCATGCAGATGCCTTTTTAAATTTTGTAATTGTACCAGCCTCCACTACTTCCTCTGCCCGCTCATTCCACACACTCTCCACACTGCGTGAAAAGGTTGCCCCTTAGGTCCCTTCTTAAATTTTTTCCCTCCTCACTTTAAACATATGCCCTGTAGTTTTGGATTCTCATACCCTGGGGAAAATCATTTTGTCTGTTTAGACTATCCACGCACCTCATGATTTTATAAACCTTTACAAGGTCACCCCTTAGCCTCTAATGCTCCAGGGAAAATAGCCACAGCCTATTCAGCCTCTCCCTATAGCTCAAATTTTCCAATCCTGGCAAAGTCCTTGTAAATCTTTTCTGAACCCTTTCAAGTTTCACAACATCCTTTTTATAGGAGGGAGACCAGAATTGCACGCACTATTCCAATAATGGCCAAACCTATGTCCTGAATAGCTGCAACATGACGTCCCAATTCCTATAGTCAAAACATTGACCAACAAAAACAAGTGTACCCGACACTGCCTTCGCTCTCCTATGAACCTCCACTCTTCGGTCTCTTTGTTTAGCAACACTCTCCAGAACCCTACCATTTGAGTAGATAAGTCCTGCTCTGATTTATCTTACAAAATCTCTTGGTCATTCATAAAATGTTTATTTTAAAGTGAATCTTTTAAAATTGCTTGGTATTGTGACTTTTAGGAATAGACTTGAAGGTAAGCTACTGGTATTTTAAATCCAAAGGAAAAAAGATCGTTATTCACACACATTCCCAAAAGTGTAAGTGCCAAAACAGACACACCTCTCCTAGGAGGGGGGAGGTGGGGGGTGGGGGTGGTGCAGTAGTGGTCATGTCACTGAGGTAGATGTCCAGAACTCCAGGTTTGTGTCCTGAGACATCAATTCAAATCCCATAGATCCTAAAAATTTTGAGTTAAACATTCCTGTATAGAAACCACAAAAGATCACCACCTGATAGCCATCTCTTCTGCAAGTGGATCACTTTTTTTTGAAATCTCTTTTTAAAAAGTCCACTATATGTAAATTCTACTTAGTTTGGAGTATGATAACTGGGGCATTTTATGCCCCGTAAGAATGTCCTTGGGTGAGACCAATGTGTATGCGCACCTGTGGATATTTAGATGGGAGATTACCTGTGTAATTTTGTTGCTGTGTGGCCTAAGTAACAGTGTCCCTCTGAGAGCTGAATACGACACTATTGGCCTGGCTATAAAGCAGCTGCAATAGGCCTGAGTCTACTGTAGTTCCAGCAGACAGCAGCAATTGATATTGACACTGGCAACCCTCTCAGTCCAAATATCTGGGGAATGGAGTGATTCCTATGTTGATTCTTCATTCCTGTGGGTCGCAGCCCAGGGATGGTTCTTTAAGTCTCCCTGTTGGTGTGTGGATTTTTATTTGGCCTGGCTGGCTTTCTGCCCTCTATTTCGCCCTGAAAGCACTGCTTTTCCTGTTGTTCCATGAACACTTTACATTCTGTTTCTCTGTATGATGTAATGCCAGTTGGTGGTTGGAACCCCAAAGTAAAACTGGAATGTTTAGCGCTTGGTTCTAAAATGTGTTTTTTGTTTCTGTTTCTGTTTCTACAGAGACCAAGTAACTGCAAATATGAAAAATTGTGTGGGACTGATAGGATGCAATAGCTAGAAACTTCAAATGGACTGGACATGTTGTCTTTGTAGTCAGAAGTAATCAAAGGGGCTAATGATCCTGTGCTCAAAAGCAAGCCATCCCCCTGTGGATTAGGTCTCAAACTGCAGAAATGTTGTTCCTTTTGAAGAACATAAGAACAAGGCTAAGAAAACCAGTTTTAACTCTACTAGAGTGTACTAGTAGGAGTGAATGTTGTCTGTACTAGCTTGGGTTTGAGTGTTTTTTACAGTCTAAGATCTACTCCTGAGTCACTCCTGTGTTGGAGGTTTAATATCTGGGTGCCGCAAACTAGTTTAAACTAAAGGAAACAGGACAATAAATTGACTCTCCCTTACCCTGCATATGGAATTCAGTCATGGTCAAAAGGAATCAGACCTATAGAATTGTAACTATTCTGCAAAACTAAGGATATTGAAATCAACTGTCAACATCCGTGCTACCGATAAGATGGCCACTACAATAGCTGCTATGTTCAATCATCTCTTTTTATGAACAATTTTAGAGACCAATCTGTTTTTTAAGCTGATCTTATTCACCTTTTTCTTGTTTTTAACATGTTATTAATTCATTTAGTAATTAATCTGTTCAGTGAATAAGCTTTTTTTCCTAGATAATGACTGACCATTAATTGACAAACTTGCTTAAATTTAAACAGTCGGGTTGATGCTCATTAAAGGCATTCCCCTGGGAAATGAACCAGGGAATAAGCGGTCACCTGTTTTGAGTTGAAATGGATGCAGTGTGTACACATTCTTTCTGTCTGCAAAAGTTAGGGTGCTATGTATGTGAAAGTGTACCACACTGCAAATGGGACTAGCAATCTCCCAATTGTTTATCAGTGTAGATTTTTGTGTGCACAGACTTTATTTAGTAAATGTTGTTCATTGGGAGTTTTGCAAGCATTGCCTGGTTGGGTACTTTGGTTGCAAACAACAGTAGGAATAAGCTGTTTAATGTAATCTGCCAGTCTTTGTGGTGTACCTAATATCTCCATGATGCTGAAATTCATTAGCTTGATGTCTACATTCTGTTAGTGGCGCACTCCACTCAGTGCTACTGCACAGTAACAGCATGAAACGAAAGAATTGATTTCCTTTTACATTGCTATTTATTGCAAATTGTCCTGATGAAAAACTTTGGAAAATGTATCTTTTTTTTTCTCAGCAATATGCAAGTCCTGCAGCACAAAATGATTGTTAATGACTCCAGCTTTAGAAGCTCAGAAATCTGTGCCAGGTTTTCCATCTCAATCCTGTCATCTGTGCAGATGGATGTGAAGATGCAGACACAATTGGCCAAATGGCTTCACTCTGCACCCTACCAATTCCCGTAAGGGAAGAAAATTTGAGGATAAATGCCCAGTCTTCCCAATGGAGTGTGGTCGCCATCTAGTGTTTCTTAAATTCTGATTTTCAGTTACAGGCTGTGGCCTGCAGTTGACTTTTATCTTCACAACTTGCAATGTTTTATAAATGTGTGGATTCACAACTCCGTCCCTGTTCACCATTGAAGTTTTTTTCAATTACTTGTCCTTGTGTCTTTTTCCTATTCAGCTCTGCTACTCTTTTTCTTCCCACTGTAGATCTTTATTCTCAATCTTTTGGTCTCAATGCCTCTTTTACTTTTAATCCCTTTATTATTCTTATTCTTTCACCCTTGCTCATTCTCAGAGTCTTTACCTCTTTTTCCATCCTTTCTCTTGTCCTTCCTGTATCGTGCTTTTTTTCTCACATTTTGTACCCAGTTAAAGATTTAACACTAAAATGAAACAACAAAACTGCAGATGCTGGAGATCTCAGACAAACGATAAATAAAAGTTTCAAGAGAACTTGGCAGATCTGACTAATCTTTGAAGAGAAAAACAGAAATCTGAGGAAGGGTCACAGTTGACTGTTTCTGTCTCCACAGATGCTGCCAGACCAGCTGAATTTGTTTTTCTTTGTGAAAGATTGAAGCTGTGCTATGTTGCTTTGACTGAGTTATACCTACTCCTGATGGTCCTAATTTGTTCGTCTCATCAGGGATCAGAAGCTAACTGCTGGGAGCCAGTGTTTGGCCAGTAAAACTGTGCTCAGCACCTGGAAGGAGGCAATGCCTGGGGATGATGAAGCAGGATCTGAGCAGCATGCAGCAAAAGCTCAGCAGGAAGCCTCTGAACCCATGAGCGAGGAGATGCTTCGCAATGCGTACCACCTCTCCCGGCTGCGGAGTTCCTCTGTGGAAATACGGGAGAAAGGATCAGAACGGCTGAAGGAGGAGCTGGCAAAGGCGCAGAGGGTAAGAGTGCAGGTTGCAGTGTATGACTTCAAAAGCTTTCTAGTTCTGCTTAAATGTTTTAGTATAAATATTTGTGTATTTTGTTGAATGATGCTTACTTGAGAGGGTACAAGTAAATAGAATAAAACCGGGTTGAAGGAATCTGCAGTTTACTGTCTGCTCTACATTTTTGATTGTGGCAAATGAAATGTTAGCACATTCATTCCTGAGCATATATTTATAACTGAATATGATGGAGACATCTTGCACTTTAGATCTGTAGTAAAGACTATATAAAAGCTAGAGCTGACCATCTGATTTACCCTTTTTTTACCCATCTATGGATAAACGTTACCATGCAGCAGGAACCATCCGTTAATTGAGCTGGTTGGTTATTTTTGAGGATTCCACTTTGGGATGTGAAACACACCTCTACCTTGACAGCTGAACAGCATAGAGTTTATTAGACTGTGTAGCCTCTTGGTCTGCATTGCATCAAATCACCTTACCGTCAACTTTTGACACAGCTGATACTCCTATGCAGTAGCATTGTTATCATTGTGTATTTTAGCCACCCTTTGTTTTAGAACTCATTCCACCTTTTCAGCTGTCTTTGACTGTAAAGCTATTATGGACTACACCTCACAGTCCTGTCATCTTTCCATCCTTAGCTCACATCTGATGTTCATGCACACAAGTGTTTACCAATAAGTGTATCTGGACAGGGATTTGGAGCATGACGTGGGTGATTATATGTGGGGTACAGGGTAAGGGTGAGAGAAATGGTGCCAAGGAACAGAAGCCCCTGACTTGTCCTGCTGCTCAATGAGATCATGGCTGATCTGTGATCTAACGCTATATACCTACTTTGGCCTGTATCTCTTCAGACCTTATCTTTACAAAAAATTATCTGTTTCCAATTTTAAAAATGAACTGCTATTTGTGGAATAAAGTTCAAACCTTGACTATTCTTTGAAGAAGTGCTTCTTACCATCTCTCCTAAATGGTCTGAGCCTAAATTCTCAGACTAAGCCCCATTGTTCTAAAGTCTCCAACTAATGGAAACAGTTGATCTTTATCTACGTGTCCTTTCCTGTCAGCTTGGAGATTTTGCTTAACCCCTAACCTTCTTAATTCTAGAGAAAACAGGCATAATTTATATAATCTGTCCTCCTAACTTAACCCCTGAAGTCCAGGTACCGTTCTTGTAAACTTGGTGTCGTGTGACTTCTGAGAATAGAGTATTGACTAACAGGTTTATTTGAAATGACGAGTTTTTGGAGCTCTGCCCCTTTGTCAGGTACCAAAGGAGCAGTGTTCCAAAAGCTTGTTGTTTCAAGTAAGTCCATTGGATGATAACCTGGTGTCATGTGACTTCTTAGTCCACCCCGAGAATGGCTGACTATTGCCAAATTTACTTCCATCCTGGGTGAAATTATCACTGAATTGATATTAGGCTTGGAGCCATTCCTGGTTCTGTACTGCATTGGACGCTCCATTTATTCTCCTAAGTCATTGATGTGACTGACATGTCTTTGTTCCTTGTTTTAGGAGCTGAAGCTCAAGGATGAAGAATGTGAGAAACTATCTAAAGTGCGGGAGCAATTGGAGCAGGAACTGGAAGAGCTGACAGCCAGTCTCTTTGAGGTATTGCCAACTCTGTGATTTCTGGGGCTTCAAACCTGGGTGTTTGATGCCAATATATTCTTGAGCTGTTGTCCTTTGACCCTGTCATCTAACCCATGCTCTTTGCTCATGGTCAGTAATTGTTACTGTTTCTTATGAACAGGAAGCGCATAAGATGGTGCGGGAAGCAAACACTAAACAGGCCACAGCTGAGAAGCAACTCCGAGAAGCCCAAGGCAAGGTAGGTAACTTCTCCTCACCATGTGGTCAGACGTGTGTCCCACAAGCTACCTGATGACTTGTAGGGTGATTCAGAAGGATTTGTAGCATTATAGCTTCAAGTTGTAGCAACATCTTTTTCAGAAGGAGCTGACCCTGGTCTTCAATATTGACCATAGTTTGTTGTGTAGTCTCCTGAGTGGTTGAGGTGATTAAAGGACAGAGGGAACTGAGATGAGAAATCTCTTCACCCAGAGAGTGGTGAGCCTATGGAATTATTTTCCACAAAGTAGTTGACAGCAAAATATTGAATGTTTTCAAGGAGTCAGATATATTTACTTTAGAGCCATGGAGAAAAAGTGGAAATGTGGTACTGAGTTGGATGATCAACCATGATCATATTGAATGGTGGAGTAGGCTTGAAGGGTCAAATGGCCTACTTTTATTTTCTATATTTCTGCTTGTTGAAAGTGCAAATAACGTTTGGGTGTCATTGAGTACATGCAAGATGTTCCAGGATTCTTTATACCATTTTCTGGATCTCAAACTTAGAATTTATTTTGTGGTAAAAGTTTGTAGCAAAACGGTGGGTTTAAAAGGACAGTGGCTGAGTGAATGTGAAATTACCTAAGAGACCGCAACTGACATGCATAGTTGTTTTTCAGACTAGGGAAAGCATGTGTGCAATGGTAGACCTGAGAAGTCACAGTTGGGTCCACTGCTCTCTTTCATATAAGGGTAATTACCTGGATTTAGGAATGTGCTATAATTTTAAGGATTGCAAATGTCATGAAACTTAGAAATAAAGCAGGTGGTGAGGGGGCAGTAACTTAAGGAGATAAACAAACTGGTGAAATAAATAAGCACCTGGCAGGGAAAAGTGTGAAGTGATTAATTTCATTAAGAATGAGAAGAGGCAATGAGGGAAATGAGACAGTATTAAAATAGTGCAGGAAGATAGAGATCTTGGTATCAAGAGACAAATCCTTCAAAGGTGACATGGCAAGATGAGATGGCCATTTCCTTAAAAAAAATCTAATGCAGGCTTTTTCATTGGAAAGATTTATGTGTGAAAGGAAGGCAGCTGTGCTAATCTTTTTTTTTACAAAATGCTAATTAGCTCACAGCTGTAGATTATGGCCAACTCTCTGTCCCACACATGAGGAAGAATAGGATGGGCTTGGAGATGGTTTACAGGGGGTTTATTAGAATGGTATCAATGATTTAAAGATTTATGTATGTGGAGAGCCTGGACAAGAGCGGAGAGACTGCGGACAATTTGAAGGTATTCAACATCTTGAATAGTTTTGATAGAGTAAATAAATTGTTTCAAGTGGCAGAAGATTTGATAATCATAAGGCACAGATTTAAGGTGATTGTCAAACAAAAACCAAATACAACATTGGCTACGACATTTCAGCTGGATGAGTCATGGTCTGGGATGTATTATCTGGAAGGCTGATTGAATAAATGTCCATGTTCAAAAAGTAATTCACTAACACCTTTTTTGAAGGGAAGACATTTGCTGGTTTGTGGGGAAAGAGGAGGATAGCTCTTTCAAGAGGTGCAAGCACAGTGGAACTAATGGCCATCTTTGCTGTATCAACAATTCTCTGATTTCTAATGGTCCTTTTGCAGATTGTCAATGGTCCTGTTTCTATATGAAAATGTAAATATAAGCTAACTTTCTTTGGATGCCTCTCAGTCCTGACTCTCTTTTCATTTAACCTGCCTGATTCACTCGATGGGGATATTTTCTGCATGTGGATCAGTAGTTAAAATAACAAATTCAATTCAATGAAGTCATCAGAATCCAATTGACACGAAGACATATCCTGCAGTTCCCTACAAGTGTCTAATGCATGTGCTCAGAAAAGTATATTTAAATTGGAAAAATGTGGGATAGGAGCAGGACATTGGCACGGATCCTCTGGGCAATTTTAAACTGAGCCCAAACCCCATCTGCTCAGTTTCCATATTGCAGGTCTTGTTACAATCAATTCTTGGGTGTCTGAAATTAATTGATTTGTTCTTCAGGATTAGCATCCACTACCATATTCAAATGATTGGCTGGGTAATGTTTGACTTTCTCTGTTTCCTCTCCCCACCCCATCTTAGATTGACATGCTTTTGGCTGAGGTAACAGCACTGAAGACCCTTGTGATTACATCTACACCATCTTCTCCGAATAGGGAGCTGCACCCCCAGCTCCAGAGCCCCTCTAAGGTGGTCTTTAAGAAGGGCCATAGTCGCAACAAAAGCTTGAGTAGTGCCATTGTGACGGCAGCGACACAGAATACCCAGTTAAAGCCAATCAGCAAAGATGGTAGGGAGGTGAGTGTGGAAACTATTCTGATCACTCTCTGTCCACTTGTCTGTCTCATTAGCGGTCTTCTCTTGTCTGCTTCTCCTGGCTTGCTTGCCTTGCTGTCTTGCCTTGCTTGTTTCTCATTCTACCTGTCTGGGTCGAGATATGTGCCCCTCAGTGGGAATGTGATTCAGTACCTTGTTTGATTAAATGTGACATCAGCAGAACAAATCCTGGGTAATTTTAACTCCAACCCACCACTGGGGCAATTCTGTAGGTTTGCAGAGATTGAGATAGCTGGGGCCTTGAATCTGTCTGCTATAGCTCTAATGCTCTGCCACTAGTAAACCTGAGGAGAAAGTGAGGTCTGCAGATGCTGGAGATCAGAGATGGAAATGTGTTGCTGGAAAAGCGCAGCAGGTCAGGCAGCATCTAGGGAACAGGAGAATCGACGTTTCGGGCATTAGCCCTTCTTCAGGAAGAATCTAGTAAACCTGAACCTCGGTACTAAATTGATTTTGGAGGGGTGGCATCATGTTTATTGACCTAATACCTGGCCTCACACAAAAGTAAGTGGTGGAAGCCCCTTGTCAGCCCTGATTAGGGGAGGGTTAAGGGAAGTGTACAACAACATATACTTGTAACTGTCCACATAAATGCTCACGAGTTGTTAGTGACCACTGAATGTGTTTGGCACTTTGAGAGAAAAGTGTTGATTTAGAATTTAAAAATGGGTGAACAATCAATTAAAGACTAAATTTATTCATCAACTGGGACCTGATGCTATCTTAAAAGGCATGCTGAGTTGAACTCACAAGAAGTGCTCCTTGAGACTATTGGTTTATGGTCAATTCCCTGTCTGTCTGTTCTAATATTCTAACTCTGCTAACACTGATTTTTCATGGTGCTCCTGAAGGCAGGGGTGCCCACTCTCCTCTCTCTGCTGCTCTGCATCGTACCTGGGAGGGCGATTTATGTCACACCTGAGCCGTATGGGCATCTTACCAAGCCATCGTCAATGCAGGAGCATCAGGTACAGTTGTCACCTTGTGCCCCAATTGTCCTGTCATATTGCTGCGAATGATCTTTGTCATAGAGATGTACTTTGTGTTTACTCCTCTTGATGTTAAACTAGGGTAAAAAGAATTGAAGGACAGTGTTGTGGTGAATTAAACCCTTCAGCCTAGGCTAATGGCTAATGCTTATTCTGCTATCTCTGAGACAGAAATGAGCTGAAAGGAGTTAGGGTTTCGTTTTCCAGTGTGATTTATGGTACAATATAAGCAAGGGCACGAATTTGGAATGTCACTAGAAGAATGAAAAATATGCATCTGGAATAATTGTGTTGTAAGTGACTTATTGGAGTCAGAACAGGTTTATCATTTCATTAACCCATTAGTGATGTGAAGCCATTGACAGTTTACTGCCATTCCACATCCATACTTACAAAAAGTGATGAGACTGAAGGAGTGTGTGCTTGGTGCTCATGGAGTAATCGAGAGTTAATGTTTGGGGAGTAGGGAGAATACAAGTAGCCTTGGCACTAAGGGCGGCACGGTGGCACAGTGGTTAGCACTGCTGCCTCACAGCGCCAGAGACCTGGGTTCAATTCCCGCCTCAGGCGACTGACTGTGTGTGTGGAGTTTGCATGTTCTCCCCGTGTCTGCGTGGGTTTCCTCTGG
The DNA here is from genome assembly GCF_004010195.1 of Chiloscyllium plagiosum. Taxonomy (NCBI): domain Eukaryota; kingdom Metazoa; phylum Chordata; class Chondrichthyes; order Orectolobiformes; family Hemiscylliidae; genus Chiloscyllium; species Chiloscyllium plagiosum. Next base: position 4,982 of record NW_025214741.1, on the reverse strand, counting down.
GTGCTCCGGTTTCCACCCACAGTCCAAAGATGTGCAGGTCAGGTGAATTGGCCACGCTAAATTGCCCTTAGTGTTAGGTAAGGGGTAAATGTAGGGGTATGGGTGGGTTGCGCTTCGGCGCGTCGGTATGGACTTGTTGGGCCGAAGGGCCTGTTTCCACACTGTAATGTAATGTAATCTAATCTAATATAAGAAGGAGATGCTTGCTTACCTGCCTAACCTCTGGTTTCAAGGTAATACTGCTATTCCTGATGCTCGTATCTTGCTCCTTACAGATCGACCTGATTTTATTCGAGGAGTTCCAATCGTGGAAGGAGGATCCAACCCTGGATAAGGCTTGTCCATTTCTGGAGAGGATTTACCAGGAAGATATCATCCCATGTCTCTCCTTTGCCAAACATGAGGTGAGCTTGGTGGCTGAAAATAGATAACCCTTTGGAATGAGCTGCTGTTAGACAGAGCACAATGATTGCCTGATGGCAAATAGAGTTCTGGAGGATGAATCTTTAGCTTCTGGAAAGCCCATAGACCTCACGTTGTGCCTGGACTGGTGCCTTTGTTAAGGGGCAGCTTGGTGCTCGTGGTGTATGAGGAATGAGTCCTTTGTTTTTTTGAGGGTTTTTTTGTACCTGGTTTCTGTTTGAGGGGTTGGTTACTACTTCTGGGAGTTCCTGATGACTGCAGTTGAGAGTTCTTTAACACATTTTATCCCGCTTTATGCTTCCAAACTTCCTCCCAGTGTTTGATGGTTCAACTTTCAAAAGCACTGTGTTTGTTGACTGGAGCACTTCAGCAGCAGGATGGCAAAGAAGTCTAACAAGTGAGGCAAATAAACTGGAGGGAGACTGTGGGCTGCTTTCGCTCCCTGCCTAGAGAGACTGTCCGCATTGGGGGTGGGACCAGAGAATGAGCAACATGATTGACTTTTTATTTACTTCAATTGGTTTACAGGTAAAATAAAACTCTTGTGAACAAATATTGAATTGCCCTTGTATTTAATAGTGTTTATTCTGTTTCTCTTTCTTGCTGTCCTGCTTGACTTGCATGCTCTGATTTTGTCTTGCACTCTACCTTGCTATATGTCCTGTTTACTTTTGCCTCTACTTTCCCATGATCTGTGTCTTTTTTTGTTTGCGCGCTCTCTCTCGCCCTGTCTCTCTCAGCTGACTGAAGCAGTCCAAGCTGCTGTGGAGAACAATACTTTGAGTATTGAGCCAGCTGCTGCCCAGGCATTACCAGTCGTCAAGGCCTCAGCAATAGAGTGTGGAGGACCAAAGTAAGAGCACATTCTTCACTCTTATAGCCTTTGATCTGATTTATTGTTAATTTGGTCTGATTCTCCTCTTGATTTAATGTTCTTTCTCTCTTTTAGTGGGTGGCGGGCTGAAGTGTTGACGTAAGTGTTTACATGGATATTCCTGATCCTAATGAACACTAACTTTTGTAATCAGCCTTTACTCACAGTATTAATACAGCTTCTGTAAACTCCATAGTGGCGCTGAAACCTATTCCGACTGGGGCTATATGGTCTTGCAATCTGTACTTTTCTGGATTCTGGCTCTGAGTTGTATTGGTGCAGTAAACACATTGAAACCAGCAGGCAGCTAATCTCCCAGTGTGAAATGTAGGGGACACGTTTTCAATTAAATATTTATTGGCTATTGTCCTAGCTATATAGCAGGCTTTCAAGTCAGCTAACCCTGACAGAGCTAGCTACAGGATATTTTTTTGGGAAAATGGATAATCCCGAATTTGTGTAGCAGATGACCCCAAGGTGGTGCTGATCTATATTGCTAACACAGAAGCATATATGTATTCAAACTTGTTTCAAGGACCTTTGGGACCCATATGCAAATGTACTAGAGATGTTTGGGTCAGACTTTTGTTTTTGCAGAACATGCAGCAAGCACACAAGAATACCACAACCTGCAAGACCAATCTCCTTTAAGTCACAGACCATCCTGGTGTAGAAACATATTGGTTTTCTATCGTTGGGTTAAAATCCTGGCCTTTTTGCTCCTAATAGCATTGTGAGACTATCATCTTCCCAGGGACTGTAAAAGTTCAAGAATGTAGCTCACTTCCACCTTCTCCCCAGGCAATGGGGAATAAATTCTCACCTTGCCAGTAACACTCATTCCCATAAATGGACATAAGACTCCTCTTTGTCTGCTTGTTGCATGGCTTCTGTAATTGTATGTATTTGGCTTGCCTCTTTTGGATGAAACCTGTTTTCAGCAATTATAATACTCTTTGCATTGCTAATGCTGCCTTTCAGAAGTAATGACTTGAGCCCATCAATATTATCTGATGAGGTGGAGGGGGACCCTGTGTTTGTTTTCCTGTAGCTGCAGAGGGGTGGCCTATAGATCTATAATGAAGATAATCATCTCCTCTGCATGTTACTGGAACAGTGAGGCTGGTCGTGAAATGAAGACCGTTTGATTCACGCAATTTCCATTTAGAGTTGGGAATCTGGCACCTGGTTCACCCCAGGTTCTGCCCTGACGTGGTCTATTTCAGAGACAATTAATGACGGACCACTTTACCATGCTAGTAAGTACAGTGGGCAGTGCCCTGGGGCTGGAGGGCCATTGGAGACCATCCAGAGACAGACAGGCAGTCCAATTGACGAAGCTGGTGAGTAAGGGAGAAGGAGAAGGCATGTCAACAATTTTAAACCTAGGACAGCCACAGTTACCTGTATGAGGGCTTGGGCATATCAGTAGGTTGCAAGGGAACATTTGACATGTAGTCAACTGGTGTGAACAATGGGTGGGCATCTTGCAATTGGAGATAATTCAATCGGTGTTTAATGGACTTTTTGTTTGGTTATCTGAGGATTTGGGAGTATTTATTATGCAGTGTTTCTCTCATAGAAAATGTGTGGGGGATGTGTCTATAGCTATTGGGTTGAATTTTTAAATGGTGCGGGGTCTGGATTGGAGGCTGTCAGGGGTATGACTTTGTGACTAGCCTCTGTGTGCTGGCTCACTGCCACAATCCCTAATCCTGAGTTGTCCAGGTCAACAGGATGAACTTGGAGCAAACAATGGTGGGAGACAGTGGTGATGGATCAAGAAAAGATCTGGCCCTCCCCCATGACCCATAATGATGACCACGCCAGAGGTGTGACTGTTGGCTACCTCATTAGACAGGCTGTCCCTCATGATCATGGCCAGGTAGCTGTGGCTATTTGAAGTTTAAAATTGTTGACCTGCCTTTTCCTTCCCCTTCTTCTCTCTTACTCATCAGCTTCCAGCTTAGTCCATTGGGCTGCCAGTCTGTCTCTGGAGGGTCTCCAGGGCACTGCCCACTGTACTTCTATGGTAAATCTGGTCCCTGTCATTAATTGTCCTAGTCCTTTAATAAATCCCTGTTCATCCCTGGAGTAGGGATGAACCAGGGGCCAGATTCCCAATTCTAAATTGAAATTGTGTGGATTGAACGGTCTTCATTTCACTATTCTCTCCCCTATTATGACTGCAGTTCTGACAGTGTTCTGCAGAGGGTGGTAAATGCCCAGCTTCATGAAATTTGTTAAATGTACAATTTCTAAATTAGACTATTCCCAGAGGCACTCACATGCAGACAGAGAAACATGCTGAGCACGTGTTGTATGTACACTTCTAATGATTTAGGAAAAGCTTTTAAACATAATATTCCTTATTCAGAAATCTACCTCAACTACACGTTTTCTCACTGTATATCTCATTCCTTCTCTTTCTCAAACGCATCTTTTTGATGCTTTTACAGTTCGTTTTAGTGATCTTGGATTAATATCCTCCTATCTCTGTTGTACTTTGTGTGAAGTGTTCCAATGAACGTTCCTCTTTCCAACTCTCTTCATTCCAACGCAATTTAGTTTAAATTAGGATTTCTTTTGAGTTTTAATAAAATTATTATAATTTTGAAACTGCTTAATGATTTTGGTGAAAAAGGAACAGGCACTTTCTTTTTTATTTGACTTTCTAAAACAATAGTCAACAATCTTTTTTTACAAGTTTGGTTTGATGGGAGCGTGCTCAATTGCTGTGTCCAAACTTAGGCTGACACTTCAGTGCAGTACTGAGGGTGGTACCATCTTTTGAATTGATTTGATTGGAAGAAATCCCATCGCCTCTATTTGAAAGAGGACCGTGTTCTCCCAGTATCTTCAATGTAGAATTCCACCACCCAGGTCAGATTTAACTAGTCACTTTTTGCTGTTCTGGGGTCTTACTTAGCACAAAATCGCTGCAGCATTTCGGAGAGTACTTTAGTAAGTTTATCGGCTGAAAAATATTGTCAATGTTGCAAAAGGCATAACATAAATGCAAGTAATTTCTCAAAGTTGAAACCTTGTATTATGTTGTGATGTTTCTACTTGAGTTGAAATTGTGATGTTATAAAACATCTATCAAAGCTGGCATATATTCAGTGATATCACATCAGCACAAAGCAGTTATCTCTAGCTATTACACCTTCTCTTCCTCTGCTAGTGTGTGGACAGATAAGTGTAGGAGAGACAGCCTGCAACAGCAGTACATGATGACCCTGTGAGCAATGTTATCTGTCTCTGTGCTCGCCTGCGTAATCCAAACTGTCACTACCTTTTCAGGTCATCCTTCAGCTCAGTATACCAGAGGGATCTGGTATGTTCATCCCTGCTTGCTACTAAACTGTGTTTGAAACCAAAACTGGTTGCGTGGTGTACTGTCCCCACTTATCCTTTTCCAGGAACTAGAAGAAACTGATCAATCCCTTTAGTACCAAAGATTTGTTCTATCTAGGTTCAGTGAACCAGGACTGTTGCAGTATGGAGCAGGTCAAGGTGCTTCTGCATTGTCCTTGCCCATGGCTCGGGAAGGAAAGAGATTTAACCACTGGGAAATTACATTTTATTTGGAAGTTTTTTTTTAATGGAGATAGAGATTAAAACACGAATGCTTACCAACACATGTGCACAATACACTTACATGCCAGAGTGGGGATTTAACTAA
>NW_025214740.1:44158-50000 GCF_004010195.1 Chiloscyllium plagiosum | reverse complement strand
TTGAGTACAGGAGTTGGGAGGTCATGCTGTGGCTCTACAGGACATTGGTTAGGCCACTTTTGGAATCTTGTGCAATTCTGGTCTCCTTCCTATCAGAAAGATGCTGTGAAACTTGAAAGCATTCAGAAAAGATTTACAAGGATGTTGCCAGTGTTGGAGGGTTTGAACTATAGGGAGAAGCTGAATAGGCTGGGGCTGTTTTCCCTGGAGCGTCGGAGGCTGAGGTGTGACCTTATAGAGGTTTATAAAATCATGAGGGGCCTGAATAGGGTAAATAGACAAGGTCTTTTCCCTGGGGTCGGGGAGTCCAGAACTAGAGGACACAGGTTCAGGGTGAGAGGGGAAAGATGTAAAAGAGACCTAAGGAGCAATGTTTTCATACCAGAGGAAGTGGTGGAGGCTGGTACAATTACAGCATTTAAAAGGCATCTGGATGGGTGTATGAATAGGAAGGGTTTAGAGGAATATGGGCCAGGTGCTGGCAAATGGAACTAGATTAGGAGGGGATATTTGGTCGGCATGGATGAGTTGGACCAAAGGGACTGTTTCTGTGCTGTATATCTCTATGACTCTAAAACACCAAATCAAATGAGATTCATTTTTATTTCATTGCAAACCGAGAAAAACAAATAATTATTTTACATTAAACATTAGCCATATTCAGGCACTCACTCATTCATAAAGCCTTGGTGATTTGTATCTCATCAGTTCACCCACATAATTTATGTCATACAGAGTTGGGTTCAGTCAGATATCTGGAGGTTATTAATAACTAATTATGTACACTAATGTGATATCTCAGACTTACATATACAGTCTAAGCTGTATGTTATTTAGATTATTCTTATATTACATTCATAGTTGACTGGATACTAACAGATTAACCTTAAGCTTGTGGGAGTTGAGAAGATGGTGGGAGGGCAGACGGTGCATTTACACCAGCCTCTTACCCCAACTTCAAACCCACTATCAGGGAATGGAGGAGGGGGTGTCAAAAAACCCAAAAGAAATTGCAAATTCCAACGCTCAGTTCAACCACATGAATAACAATTCAGGTGGCATGGTGGCACAATGGTTACTGCTGCTGCCTCACAACACTAGTTCGATTCCAGCCTCTGGTAATTGTCTACATGGAGTTTGCACATTCTCCCCCTGTCTGCATCAGTGCTTCAGTTTCCTCCCACAGTCCAAAGATGTGCAGCTTAGGTGAATTGGCCATGCTAAATTGCCCACGTGTTCATGTACAGGTTAGGTGCATTAGCCATGGGAAATGTAGGGTTACAGGGAATGGGGAGGGGGATGGGTCTGGGTGGGATGCTCTTCTGGTGGGTCAGTTTGGGCTGAATGGCCTGTTTCCACATTGTATGGATTTCTATGGAAAAACAATAGAGTTTAGATGGAAGGATCTAACAAACTTGTAACAAATTTCAATTAGTATCGATAGACATAATTTGCATCTGCACAGATACAATGCACTAAAATCGAATGTAGTATTAAATAATAAAAATCTAATTTCCTTTCTCACCACAAAATGAATTGTAATTAGTGAGATGATTATCAAAGATTTAATTTGTAAATGATGTGGGTGTTTTGCCATTACAAGAATTTCATTGAAGTGACTGCACATTTCTAATTACCCAACATGTTTGAACTTGTTATTCTCACCCTTTTCCTTCTCATCATTAAGGATTATTTGAAATCTTAGCTTTGGGGAATCACACAGTCTGGAAGATCAATTTGGATATTAGCTGGTTATACTGAGATACAAAGAAATGAATCATTTGAGAATCCTGATGACTCCATAAACCTCAAAAGCAATTCTCTGTGACGGCATTCTACAATTCCTCCAATGGCTCAACTAAGAGAGAAAGAGACAGACAGAAGATGCATGTTGAATGGAGAGGAGACTAGAAGTCATATTATCTCGCGCTGCTCTCAAAATCATTTGCAGATGGGTCAAAAGTATTCAAATAATGCCCAGAAACAAGTTGCTTGCCTGTATTTGCTGTTGTGCAACAGCACATGATGTATGTTAGAGTAATATCCCAACAATTAAGGAGAGTCAAGGGGCAGAGTTGAGTATGGTGGTCATTACAAAGGAGAGCGTACTTAATAAACTGAAAGATCTAAAAATTGGTAAATCTCCTGGTCCAGATGGGCTACATCCTAGAGTTGAAAATGTGTTGCTGGAACAGCGCAGCAGGTCAGGCAGCATCCAGGGAATAGGAGAATTGACGTTTCGGGCATAAGCCCTTCTTCAGGAATGAGGAGGGACCTTTGCAGGTCTCCCTTTGCATTATTGCCAAGCAGACTGATTTCCACAAAACCAGTCAGAGTTCTGAGGGAAGTGGCTGAAGAAATAGTGGAGGCGTTGGTTGCAATCTTTCAAAAATCACTGGAGTCAGGGCACGTCCCAGATGATTGGAAAATCGCTGTTGCAATCCCCTTGTTCAAGAAACAATCAAGACAAAAATGGAAAATTACAGGCTGATTAACCTAACCTCAGTTATAGGTAAAATTCTAGAATCCATTGTTAAGGGTGAGATTTCTAAATTCTTGGAAGTGCAGGGTTGAATTAGAACAAGTCAGCATGGATTTAGTAAGGGGAGATCGTTGAGGAGAAAGTGAGGTCTGCTGATGCTGGAGATCAGAGCTGGAAATGTGTTGCTGGAAAAGCGCAGCAGGTCAGGCAGCATCCAGGGAACAGGAGAATCAACGTTTCGGGCATAAGCCCTTCTTCAGGGGAGATCGTGCCTGACAAACCTGTTAGAATTCTTTGAAGAGGTAAAAAGTAACCTCCTCTCATTTATCTCTCCACCCTTCAGACACTCTGCCTGTATTCCTGATGAAGGGCTTTTGCCCGAAACGTTGATTTTACTGCTCCTCAGATGCTGCCTGAACTGCTGTGCTTTTCCAGCACCTCTAATCCAGAAACTGGTTTCCAGCATCTGCAGTCATTGTTTTTAACAAGTAGGTTAGACCAGTGAAATCCAGCAGATGTTATCTACCTAGATTTCCAAGAGCCCTTTGATAAGGTGCCTCACAGGAGGCTGCTGAGTAAGTATTTGAGGTGAGCTATTGGTATGGATTGAGGATTGGCTGACTGCCAGAAAACAGAGAGTTGGGATAAAAGATTCTTTTTCGGAATGGCAGCTGGCGACGTGGTATCCCGCGGGGTTCAGTGTTGCAGCCGCAGCTGTTCACTTTACATATAAATGATCTGGATGAAGAGACTGGGGGCATTCTGGCGAAGTTCACCAATGATACAAAGTTAAGCGGACAGGCAGGTAGTTCTGAGGAGGTGGGGAGGCTGCAAAAAGATTTAGACAGTTTAGGAGAGTAGTCTAGGAAATGGCTGATGAAATGCAATGTGAGCAAATGTGAGGTCTTGTACTTTGGAAAAAAGAACACAGGCATGGACTATTTTATCAACGGTGACACAATTCATAAAGCCAAAGTACAAAGGGATCTGGGAGTGCTAGTATCGGATTCTCTAAAGGTTGACTTGCAGGTTGAGTCTATGGTTAAGAAAGCAAATGTAATGTTGTCATTTATTTCAAGAGGGTTGGAATGTAAAAGCAGCGGTGTGCTACTGAGACTTTATAAAGCTCTGGTTAGACCCCAAATAGAATACGGTGTCCAGTTTTGGGCCCCACACCTGGCACTGAAGGACATACTGGCACTGGAGGATGTCCAGTGGAGATTCACACGGATGACCCCTGGAATGGTAGGCCTAACATGCATGGCTTAGAAAGGGTGGACGCTGGGCAATTGTTTCCGTCAGGTGGGGATACTAGGACTCGTGCGCACAGCCTTAGAGTTAGAGGGGGTCAATTTAAACTGGAAATGAGGAAACATTTCTTCAGCCAGAGAGTGGTGGGCCTGTGGAATTCACTGCCACAGAGCACATTGGAGGCTGGGACATTAAATGTCTTCAAAGCAGGGATTGATAAATTCTTAATCTCACAAGGAATTAAGGGATATGTGGAGAGTGCTGGTAAGTGGTGTTAAAATGCCCATCAGCCATGATTAAATGGCGGAGTGGACTTGATGGGCCAAATGGCCTTACTTCCACTCCTAATTCTTATGGTCTTATGGTCTTATTAAAAATAGATATTAGCAAATGCATTTCAGTGTTGAGTTACTGTGAGGAATGTATTGTAAATATTGCTCATTATAACCTATGACAACGTCTATGTCTGTAAATGTAATGCAAATCAACTTAGTTTTAACACTTCTAAAATAAAATTTATGCAATTTAGAAATTTAAGTTTAACTGTCCCAGGATTGCATTGTGACTGATGGACAGATTCTTTAAAAAGACCATTATCATCCCACAGGTGTCTCACACAATTGCCCAGCAATTCTGATGAGGAGACAGCTGTCGCAATAATATCCATTGGAATTATGTGTTGAGACCATGCAGAAACCTCTATGCAGATGACTCTGGGGAATTGTCCAGGAAGTTGAAATTTCCTTGGGCAATTACCCAGCATCTGGAACTGTTCTGAAGTAGCCCCGATTCTGAGATCGAGTCAGAGACTGCAGTGAGTTCTGACTCAGTTAAGCTTAATAGTTATTCAGGAGAAATTGCAGGATTTAAAAGCTTTTCTAACTCCTGGTAAAGTTGAATTCCAGGCTTAAAATCTCCTTCCCACAATCCAGCCATGCAAGACCTGGCAAGCACCCCATTCCCTGTCATAGAGTCTACAGCATGGAGACAGGCCGGTTGGCCCAAACTGGTCCATGCTGACCAAAATGTCCGTCACTGCGAACCCCATTTCCCTGCACTTGGCACACATTCTTTTAATCCTTTCCTATCAATGTATTTGTCCAAATGCTTTTTAAATGTTGTTAACGTCCCCACCTCAACCACTTCCACTGGCAGCTTATTCCATTTGTGTACCACCCTGTGCCCCTCAGGTTCTCTTTTATTCTTTTCCCGTTAATCTTAAACTGATGCCCTCTAATTCTTGATTCCCCAACCCTTGAAAAAAGACTGAGTGCATTCACCCTATCCATGCCTTTCGTGATCTTATCTACCTCTATAATATCCTCCCTCAGTCTCCTACACTCTAAAGAAAAATCTTCTATCTTGTCCAACCTCTCCCTAAAACTCAGACCATTGAGTCCAGGCAACATCTTTGTAAATTTCTTCTTTCCAGTTTAATAACATCATTCCTACAACAAAGTGATCAAAACTAAACATAATACACCAAATGCAGCCTCACCAACATCCTGTATAACTACAAGATAACTTCCCAACTTTGATACTCAATGCCCTGACTGATGAAGGCCAGTGTGCCAAAAGCTTTCTTCACTGCCCTGTTTACCTGTGACTCTACTTTCAGAGAACTGTGAACCCGAACTCCAAGATCCCTCTGTTCCACTACATTCTTTAAGGCCCTACCATTCACCATGAAACTCCTATCTTGATTTGACTTTCCAAAATGCAAGGTCTCACACTTACCTATATTAAACTGCATTTGCCATTTCTCGGCCCACTTCTGCACTGATCAAGATCCAGCTGCAATTTCTGATACCTTCCTCACTGTTCACGATACCGCCTGTTTCAATGTCATCAGCAAATTTACTGATCATGCCTTGTATGTTCTCATCCAAATCATTGATATAGATAACAAACAGTAATAGGCCCAGCCCTGTCAGATCCCACAAACCATCATGACTAGATTCCCTCTAATCCCAATTCCATCAGATCCAATGTTTCCAACTCAACACCCTCCATATTCCCTGATTTGACCCTACCAGACCCAATATCCCTTTGTCCTTTCCTGTTGGCCATAATCTCCTTTCCTCTGCCTCACTGACCTGACAACCACAC
>NW_025214740.1:27227-41456 GCF_004010195.1 Chiloscyllium plagiosum | reverse complement strand
TCTTTCCACTTTCCATTGTCCCGGACTCGTGCAAACGGTTCGTCTTCTACAAGTGTCCGACCTCGAACGTTAGAAATAATCGTTAGCTCACTGTATGGATCAACCAGTGGGAAAATCTTCAACTTCTCCTTTGTTAGGATACTGCTCACTATCAGTTTTTCAGTTTGGATCCGCAATGTCTCCTTGCGTTTCTGTTGAACATCTTCAAAAAAGAGAAAACAGTTCTCCAATTTAGATAAATTAACACTGATGCAACTTTATACATTGAAATCTATTACTTGTGTAATTGAGTTATATGCAAACCTGAAAGCAAAATGCTGCAATACGTGCACAGATTCAACGCAGATTTGTGTAGAAGTTAAACTGCCATCCATGAACACATCACTTGTAAATAAAGGATGGTGGAGAAAGAATTCAAATTCTTTTAGTTTTGCTCATGGCGATTTCTACAAAGCGGACATATTCCCTGCAAGGTTTATACAGAAGCGTATAACAGACATTATCTTACAGATTCTCGCAAGTAACTCACTTCCTATCTCCAGCCACCTTCATACAAGCTCAGTTGTGTGAATGGAATGTTCTCATTTTCTTGGATTTATAGAGTCAAAGAGTCATACAGTACGGAAACAGACCCCTCTGTCCAACCAGTCCATGCCATACATAACCCCGAAAGAAACTCTTGCCACCTGCTTCCCCTAGCCCGTATCCCCACAAGCTCTTAGTATTCATGTACTTATCACAATGTTTTTAAACATTGTAATTGTAGCCATGTTCATCACTTCCTCAGAGAGTTCCTTCTAGACACGTGTCACCCTCTGGATAAAAAAAGTCCCAAATTTCGTTTTTAAATCTGTCTCCATTCACCTTAAAAATGTGACCCCTCATGTTGAAATCCTATCCTAGGCAAAAGACAACTACCATTCATCCTATCTACACCTCTCATTATTTTATTAAGTTCTATAAGTTCGTCTCTCACCCTCCCACACTCCAGTGAAAAAAGTCCTAGCCTATCTAGCCTTTTTTTATAAATCAAACCTTCCAAACCTGGCAACATACTGCTAAAAATTTTCTGAAACTTCTCCAGCTATAATAATATCCTTTCAATAACAGGGAGACCAAAACTTCATCCTCAGCCACTTTCCAGAACAAAGTATCCTGCTGAATTGGGGACCACTTATATGACCTTCAATATTCGCTCCATCCATCATGAACACAAAATGGCAGCAGTGTGCACCTTCTCGAAGATGCATTGCCACAATTCACCTGGTCCTTAGACCGCACATTCATAACTTGCAATTTGAAAGGTCTAGGGCAACAGATGAATGGGACCAACATCATTTGAAATTTTCATTCCAAATGAGACACTACTACCTCAAATTGATTCACAGTCGCTGTATCTAAATCCTGGTATTCCCTTTCTGTGTCCCACAATTGTGCAGCAGTTCAAGAAGGTAACGAGAGCTTGGCAATTCACCACTTTCCAAAATACCTGTGCGTGGCAGGTTGTGTTTAGCTAGGGAGACTAAATAGGCCAGGACTCATCCCACCGCAGAAGAGATAAGGGTGAGGTTCACATCATAAAAGTATGTCATATTATGAATATGATTGATGGTTGACACAGTATATGGAGAGTGGAGGCATCTATGTGGAAATGAAAATAGTCACCAATAAATTATGAAGGTAATTCAGGTGAAACGTCTTTCCTCCAGAGAGGTTTTGAATTTGGTTAAGTACATTAGGTTCACAACCAAAGGATTGGTTAAGAAGGAAACATGGATGAAAGCTGACTAAACAAACAGAATGGTTATGGAAATACAGGGAAGAGAGGACGGACACACAACTTCTGAGCTGAATGGCCTGCGTCCATATTACAGACTCAAGGTGTTTAAAGTCACTTAGTTTTTAATCTCTGCACTCGATCAGCAGGCAACAACCAAATATGTCAGACTCAAAGTGCAATATTTCAGGAGTATTCAAATACACTGTTTACTGCATCAGGATCCAGCCAGGTGTATGCAGGGTTTCACAATGTACCAGGATCCTCCATGTAAAACTGATACCTAACAGTGATCAGCACGTTCATTTGACGAAATAATACAACTTCCACACATTTGCTGAATACAAGAGAAACCGTATGAGTTAGAAGTTGAATTTATGCAAAATAGGTGAACTTCCAAACCAACTGGAATTATGTTTCCCAGCTGTGAACATTAATTCTCAAATTTTTAATCAAAAAACAAATGGTTAAAGTCCAACACACTGATGCACAGAAATGAAATATAATGATTTAAGATTTCGATATTGTTAAGAACCTTTCAGATCACTGGGTATTTCGGATATATTTCGGACCATATCCATATAATGAAACAGACCAGGAACTGTTCAGATTATTTAGATTTCATTAATTCGGATGTGTGTTAATCTGTGGCAAAATGTGAAGTGTTTCAAACTGGAAGAAATAGTGTGAGACTCTACTGTACCATGTTCCTCTATTTCTTTCAGCATTTTATCCAACTTTGGGATCCTGTGGTGCATTTTCACAAAGGATATCCACATCACGTTTGGGTCTGAGAGCCTTCCTCCATCACAACATTTAGCAGAAGTCTGGAACTGTCTGCGCAATTTCCCTTTTCCACGAGGTTCAGTGTTTGTCTGAAAAGAATAATGATTAATAGACTGAGTAGTGGAGTTAAACATAAATATTGTGCATGATAAGGATAGAATCTACTCAGCAATGGGATTCCCCAGTTATATTGAACCTGGAAAGTAGTCACTTATCCTGATCCATGGTGAATATGGTGAGTACACTGTTTACCTCTTCTGGAAAGATGGGATCATAAATACGCCATTTTGTCCTCAAGCATGGCCTTTCCATTAACTGTACCTCAGAGTTCCTTTCAGGATAGTTACTGGGCAACGTATTGATCCAGTCTGATCAAGGGCAAAACAGTGAAGAACACTCCAACCTAATCTGTTCATCACTCAAAATCATGAGTCAAGTAAACGATTGTTTTTCTGCAAAACTCTCCACTTGTTAGCCTCATATCTTGTGCAAAGGCACACGGTCATTGTTTACGAGAACGACTATTTCAGCTCCAGTCAATGACTGTAACAGTATCTCAGCACTGTGTCCTGAGACCAACTGTGTCCAACCATGTGCAGAAGCCCTGGATTGGGTTGACAAGTGAGAAGTGATGTTCATGACACAGAATTATCAAGTGATCAGTTTCTGCATTAATAACCCGATTTGCTGCCATCCTTTCCCATTCAAAGGCATGACCATCCCTGTCTCAGTATCACTCTGAACTTGATTCAAACTCAGTTACTGCTGATCTGGTACAGGTAGGGAGACGTGAAGAAGAACATAGACTTAGAGGGAACACAGATTTCAAGAAACCTGCTGGGGAAAGGTCACAGCACAGAACAAGAAACCTGCTGGGGAAAGGTCACAGCACAGAAGAAGATAAGTGGAAGAGGATTCATGAGGGCAGAGCAGTAGATGTGATCTATATGGACTTCAGTAAGGCGTTTGACAAGGTTCCCCAAGGGAGAGTGGTGAGCAAGTTAAGATCTCATGGAATAAAGGGAGAACTCGCCTTTTGGTTAGAGAACGAGCTGAAAGGAAGAAGACAGGGAGTGGTGGTGAAGGGTTGTTTTTCAGACTGGAGGACTTTGACCAGTGGAGTGCCAGAAGGATCGGTGCTGGGTCGACCATTTTTCATCATTTATATAAATGATTTGGATGTGAGCATAAGAGATATAGTTAGTAAGTTTGCTAATGACACCAAAATTGGAGATGTCATGGACAGGGAATAAGGTGACCTCATATTACAACGGAATCTTGATCAGATGGGCCAATGGGCTGAGAAGTGGCAGATGGAGTTTAATTCAGATGAATGCGAGGTGCTGCGATTTGTGAAAGCAAATCTTAGCAGGACTTATACACGTCATGGTAAGGTCCTAGGGAGCGTTGCTGAACAAAGGGACCAGGGAGTTCAGGTTCATAGCTCCTTGAAAGTGGAGTCGCAGATAGATAGGATAGTGAAGAAGGCCTTTGGTATGCTTTCATTTATTGGTCAGAGTATAGAGTACAGGAGTTGAGAGGTCATGTTGCAGCTGGACAGGACATTGGTTCGGCCACTGTTGGAATATTGTGTACAATTCTGGTCTATTTCCTATCAGAAAGATGTAGTGAAACTTAAAAGAGTTCAGAAAACATTTAAAAGGATCTTGCCATGGTTGGAGGATTAGTGCAATCGGGATAGGTTGAATGAGCTAGGGTTGTTTTCCCTGGAGAGTTGGAGGCTGAGGAGTGACCTTATAGAGGTTTATGAAATCATGAGGGGCATGGATAGGATACGTAGACAACGTCTGTTCCCTGGGGTGGGGGAGTCCAGAACTATAGGGCATAGGTTTAGGGTGAGAGGCGAAAAATATATAACAGAGCTTAGGGACAACTTTTTCACTCAGACGGTGGTATGTGTATGGAATGAGCTGCCAGACGAAGTGGTGGAGCCTTTTACTACATTTAAAAGGCAGCTGGATGGATATGTGAATAGAACGGGTTTGGAGGGATATGGGCCAGGTGCTGGCAAGTTGGATTAGATTTGGTTGGGATATCTGGTTGGCATGAACAAGTTGGAAGAAGAATCTGTTTCCGTGCTGTAGATCTCTATTTGGACCAAGTGGTCTCCATCTGCTCCTTGCAGGAGCTGTGAGGGTTTGAATGGAACATAGGAACACAGGACTGAGCAGCAGGTGTGGGCCATTAGATACTTTTTCACCGCTCCACCACGCATTCAGATCATGGGTGATGTGACTGTGTTCTCAGCAGCACTTTTCTGTATGTCCTGTCCAGCTGCAACATGACCTCTCAACTCCTTTACTCTATACTCTGACCAATAAAGGAAAGCATACCAAACGCCTTCTTCACTATCCTATCTATCTGCGACTCTTACTTTCAAAGAGCTATGAACCTGAACTCCAAGGTCCCTTTGTTCAGCAACGCTCCCTAGGAACTTACCATGACGTGTATTAGTCCTGCTACGATTTGCATTCCCAAATCGCAGCACCTCGCATTCGTATGCTACTTCTCAGCCCATTGGCCCATATGATCAAGGTTCCGTTGTAATATGAGGTCACCTTCTTCACTGTCCAAGACATCTCCAATTTTGGTGTCATTAGCAAACTTACTTTTCTGTCTGTATCCATTTTCTAATTCACTTGCCTGTCAAATATCACCAAAAACAACTTTGAATAAATGCAAACATCCAAGCACCCAAACATCTAAAGGGAGGCAACTGTAATTCCTCTCTTCAAGAAAGAAAATAGGGAAATCCCCGGCAATTACAGACCATTCAGTCTCACGTCTGTCCTCTGCAAGGTGTTAGAAACGATTCTGAAGGATAGCATTTGTGACCATCTGGAAGAGCATGGCTTGATTAAATGCAGTCAGCACGGTTTTTTGAGTGGCACGTCATGCCTCACAAATCTTATTGATTTCTTTGTGGACGTTACTGGACACGTTGATGAAGGTCCAGCGGTGAATGTGGTTTATATGGACGTCAGCAAGGCATTTGATCAGACTCCCCATGGTCGGCTTGTTCTGAAGGTCAGGAGGAATGGGATACAGAGATATTTAGCTGTCTGGATACGGAATTGGCTGGTCGACAGAAGACAGCGAGTGGTAGTGGAAGGAAAGTATTCTGCTTGGAAGTCAGTGGTGAGTGGTGTTCCACAGGGCTCTGTTCTTTGGCCTGTACTCTTTGTAATTTTTATTAATGGTTTGATGAGGAGATTGAAGAATGGGTTAGCAAGTTTGCAGACGACACAAAGGTTGGAGGTGTCATTGACACCACAGAGGACTGTTGTAGGCTGCAGCGTGACATTGACAGAATGCAGAGATAGGCTGAGAGGTGGCAGATGGAGTTCAACCTGGATAAATGCGAAATGATGCATTTTGGAAGGTCGAACTTGAAAGTTGATTACAGGATAAAAGACAGGATTCTTGGCAGTGTGCAGGAACAGCGGGATCTTGGTGTGCAGTTACATAGATCCCTAAAAATTGCCACCCAAGTGGACAGGATTGTTAAGAAAGCCTATGGTGTTTTGGCTTTCATTAACAGGGGGATTGAGTTTAACAGCCGTGAGATCATGTTGGAGCTCTATAAAATTTTGGTCAGACCGCACTTGGAATACTGTGTCCAGTTCTGGTTGCCCTATTATAGGAAAAATGTGGATGCTTTGGAGAGGGTTCAGACGAGGTTTACCAGGATGCTGCCTGGAATGGAGGGCTTATCCTACGAAGAGAGGTTGACTGAGCTCTGACGTTTTTCATTGGAAAAAAGATGGAAGGCAGGGGACCTAATTGAGGTGTACAAGATAATGAGAGACATAGATAGAGTTGATAGCCAGAGACTTTTTATCCCAGAGTGGAAATTGTTAATACGAGCGGTCATAGTTTTAAGCTGTTTGGCGTTAAGTATAGATGGGATGTCAGAGGTGGGTTCTTGACGCAGAGAGTTGTGAGAGCATGGAATTCGTTGCCAGCAGCAGTTGTGGAAGCGACGTCGTTGGGGATGTTTAAGAGACTGCTGGACATGCATATGGTCACAGAAATTTGAGGGTGCGTTCATTAGGTTTACCTTACATGAGGATCAATGGTTGGCACAACATCGTGGGCTGAAGGGCCTGTTCTGTGCTGTAATGTTCTGTGTTCTATGACTCTATGATCCTGGAGGGTTACAGAAATAGTCTGGATTGAGGCCTTGAATGGACTTAAACTGAAGGCAGGATATTTGAATGATAGCCATTTGAGCACCAGGA
Organism: Chiloscyllium plagiosum; assembly: GCF_004010195.1. Lineage (NCBI taxonomy): Eukaryota > Metazoa > Chordata > Chondrichthyes > Orectolobiformes > Hemiscylliidae > Chiloscyllium > Chiloscyllium plagiosum. The sequence goes on along the minus strand of NW_025214740.1, from coordinate 34,631 downwards.
GCACTGAAGTTAAACTAGCAAAAGGATGAGAACTGAGTGGAAGTCAGGTGGTATAGAGCTCATGCAAAAGAGCTTCGGACAATTGAAGTTTAATGTGCTCAAAGAAAAGTCTGTCACAGTATCACTGCAATTATTGGGGAGGCATTGTGCAAGTGGTAATATCGCCAGACTGTTAATGTAGAGCTGTGGGTAATGCTCTGGGGACCCGGGATCGAATCCCACCACAGCGGCTGGTGGCATTCAAACTCAGTAAAACCTGGAATTAAGAGTCTAATGATGACCATGATTCTATTTTTGATTGTTGGAAAAACCTATCTGGTTCACTGATGTCCTTCAGGGAAGGAAACTGTCATCCTTACTGAGTCTGGCCTAAATGTGACTCCAAACCCACAGCAATGTGGTTGATTCTGAACTGCCCTCCGGGCAGTAAATGATGGCTTAGCCGGCGATGCCTCATCCCGTGAATGAGTAAAAAAAAGCCTTATTATTTCGTGTGTCGAAGGCATGGATGGGTAATTCATCAGCTCACGGACTGAGATCAGAGAGACTGGAATAATATTGTGGGGGAAAAGTAGCAATATTTGTGGTGTAGAGGATAAATAATTAAAAGATCAGTCCAAGAACTGAGAAGACAGAGATATTAAAGTTGAATGCAGTTTCAGATTGAAGTTGGTGAGGAGAATTAATTGAAGTGATGAAGGGATTTTTTTTTCTAAGCTGAAGATATTGGTTATACCAATACTTAACAAGGCATAGAATCTCGAGTGCGGAAGTACGCCATTCGTACCACTGAATCCACACCAGACCTCTGAACAACATTAAACACAAATCCACTCCCTCATTATACTCCGTAACCCTGCAATTCCCATGGCTAATCCATCTATCCTGCATATTCTTGGACACTATGGACAACTTAGCATGGGCAATCCGCCTCACCTTCATATCTTTGGACTGTGGGAGAAAACTGGTGCACCTCGAGAAAACCGACGCAGACACATGGAGAATGCACAAACTCCAGACAGACAGTTGTCTGAGGTATACTTGAAAGTGGTGCTGTGATGATATCTGTTCGGCATGGACGAGTTGGATTAAACTGTCTGTTTCCATGTCATACAGTTGCATAACTCAATGATCTTAATAAAGGAACAGACCCTTTGGGTCAACCAGTCCATTTCTCTGAAATGCTTCCAACATGTTTACATGTCAATCTCTCACCATTTACAATGTGTACTTCTTTATTCGTCCTTCCAAAATAGGCAATTGTACACTTTCCCACATCATACATTTACCACATCTTCGCTCACTCTTTTAACCTACTTATATTTCTTTGTAGGCTCCCCATGTCCTCTCCACAATTCAGTTTCCTACCCATTTTTATTTCATCAGCATACTTAGCTACTCTATCTCTGATTATTCCTACGCTCTGATTATTCTCTCGTTCAAAGAATAATAAACGACAAAAGAGGTCTTTCAGCCCAAATAATCTGTACCACCAAACCACACACCAGCAACTACCTGAATCCCACTTTCCCACATTAGGACCATAGCCCGGAAAGTTATGACATTTCACATGTTCATGAAAGTCCTTTGCAAATGTTACACACTTCAACCACCCTTCCAAGCAATGTGTTACAGGCCCCATCATCTTCTGAGTGAAAAAACCTTTCCTCAAGTTCTCTCATAATGGAGGCGTTACGGTGGCTCAGTGGTTAGTACTGCTGCCCCACAGCGCCAGGAAACCGGGTTTGATTCCAACCTTGGGCGACTGTCTGTATGGTGTTTGCATGTTCTCCCCGTGTTTGCGAGTGGTCCGGTTTCCTCCCACACTCCAAAGATGTGCAAGTTAGGTGAATTGGCCATGCTAAATTTCCCAAAGAGTTCAGGGATGTATAGGTTAGGTCCATTAGTCAGCGGATAAAAGCAAAATAATGGGGAATGAGTCTGGGTGGTACACTCTTCGGAAGATCGCTGTGGGCTTTTTGGGCCAAAAGACCTGTTTCCACATTGTCAGGATTCTACAATAATAATCTCACAATCTTCAACATCTCCACCAGATTCCCCTCTGCTCTAAAGGAAAAACAAAACTGAGCTTCTCCAAGTTCTCTTTATCACTGAAATCTCCTGCACTCGGCAACATTCTGGTGGACTCCTCTTCTAGTGCAATCACATCCTTCCTACAGTGTGGTGACCAGAACGGCAGACTGTACTCCAGCGATAGCCCAACCATAGCGTTTCCCTGCTCCGAGAATTTATTCCTTGACTGATAAAGTCAAGTGTCTCATATGACTTCTGACCAAGCCGATCAACGTGCCCTCCGTTCTTCTGTGTACAAACGTTTTAAGATTCTTTCCATTCACAGAGTACTCACAGTTATCATTCCTTTTATAGTCTTCTAATTTCTTCCAAAGCACATCACCTTGATCAGTGTTACATTCCAATCTGCCACTGAGCTGCGCATTTGATCAAGCTGTATATCTCCTCATGGAACCTAACACCTTGCTCATCATTGTTCTGAATAACTGACATTCGTTTTATCATCTGCAAATTTACTTATCATACCCCACCATTCTCATCTACATTATCTTTAGATATCACAAACAATAACAGACCCAAGCATTGATCCCTGTTGACCAACTAAGCTTCTATCCATGCCAATATGTTACCACCCAGACCTTGAAGATTTGGTTCAGAGTCACTAGTGTTTTCTTACTTCAGGTCTGGGTTTTTTCTGGGTGAAGTGATGATTGTGATTGATAAGTAACTCCAACATTATTACAGCATGAGGCTATCGGGATGTTTGAAAACTTTGGTCTTTTTCTTCATCCAGCATTTCCTTTGTTGCTATTCTGCCAGTTTTGTGGTAGTTATATAATTGGAACTATTCTATGTCCCTTCCACTTACTGAATGTTCTTTTCCACTGCAAATGCTCTCAAATGTTAACAATGAGCTGAGGCCATCCACCCCTTCTTCAATCGCGTCTTCAAATCTGTCCTACTAGAATTTCGCCTTCCGGAATAGTTGGTAGCTTTCATACTCTCTCAAGAACTTAGTAATTTTGGAATCTGGACCTGTGAGCACAAACATAAATAAAACTTTATACCCAATCAGTTATCATTTCTTTTATACTGAGGAACAGAATATACGTGTGAACCATATTATCAGCACTGTCTTCAAATCTGTACAATCTACCTGTTTCTACACATCAAAATTGGTCATATTTGTCAAACATGACTTACCTGTGTCACCATCCCCTGATCATCCCCGACATCACAAACTGTTGACTACTTTGTCATTGAAACACAAATTCCAGAGGTTCCAACGACGCATCCTTTTTATTCAACTTATAATAATTCCTGAACATCTGACAAAACTCATCACAGACAGGGAAAACATTAGAACAAAGAAAGTGCAGATTCCTAATATCGAAGCCTAGCTCACAAACAGATCAGACGTCTTGAAATGCACGATGACTACAGAGGTGCTAAAAGCAACACTCTATTTCTGAATGGGCGGGTAAGACACTGATCTCACTGGGGTGTCACATACTGGTTAATTTTACTGGGGGTATCACACACTATCAGATCACACTTGGGGAGGTCACGCACTATCTGATCTCACTGGGGGAGGGGTCACACACTGATCTCACTGGGGGAGTCATACACTGTCTGATCACACTGTGGGCATCATACACCGTCTGATTACACTGTGGGGGTCACAAACCTTCTGATCACACGAGGGGAGGGGTTACAAGCCGATCTCACTGGGGGGTTACACACTGCCTGATCACACTGGGAGGAGTCACATACTGTCTGCTCTCACTGGAGGGGGTACATACTGTGTGTTCTCACTGGAGGGTTACACACAGTCTGATTTCACTGGGGGATTACCCACTGTCTGATCTCACTGGTGGGCAACACACTGTCTGATCCCACTGGGGGGGGGGGTCTCAACACTGTCTGATCTCACTTGAGGGGTCACACACAGTCTGAACTCACTGGCGGGTCTCACAATGTCTGATCTCACTGGGGGTTCACTCACTGTCTGATCTCACTGATGGTGGTCACACAAGGTCTGATCTCACTGGGGGGGGCACATGGTGTCTGATCTTGGAGAGGCGGGGAGGGGTAATAAATTCGGATGTTTATAATTTGGCTCCAAAGCCGCACTCGGACCTCCTTTCGCAGTGCGTGGGTTAAACATAGGACTTTCATACAATAAATCATCACATTGTTAATCCAATAAACCATTCACTGACACGCTAATTGTGAAGATTAAGTAAATTTCTCACCGTCACCAAAGAACAAAACACTGAAATTCTCCTTCTCTGGTCACTGCGCATGCTCGATAGTGGTTTATCGCACGCGCACTCAGTACCAGAACCGGCCCTTGACCATCCCACGCAACCATGGGTGCGTTGGCGGACATACGCACCTTACTGGTTTTAACTTCGTCCACGCCAGTCCAACACCGGCACCTCCAAATCTTCACAGATCCCTGTTGTTTTCTCGCGAGCGGTGTGGCTCGCGCAGAATCAGATGAACGGCGAGCCCACGCGATGCTTAGGGTGACGTTTCAGTGCGCGTCTCCCCCGATTTGTTTCCACAAGTGCCAATTAGTCCAGTTCAACTAGTAGACAATTGGATCACTTTAAGCGTCACATTATCTGGGTGTTTTAACCCGGGAATGTTGTCATTGCTGCACTGAGTGGCTAATTCTTTCTGGAGAGATTTCAGTTTTAAACTTGGATTGCAATCAATGTTGGGGTGGCTTGAAGGAAGAGCAGAGGAGGGTACAGGAATGGTCCATAGTACAGGCAGGGCGTTCAGTAGAGTAATTCAGTTTGAAATTAGAAATTGGAGTCAAGGCAATTTGCAGCACAGAAAACGGCCCTTCAGCCCATTGTGTCAAAAACAACCACTTGCCTATTCTCGTGCAATTTTCAAGCTCTTAGCCCATGGGCATTAGTGTCCCTTGGCATCACACGTGCATATCTCAATACTTAATAAATGTTAAAAGAATTTCTGCCTCTACCACCCTTATAGGCAGCCAGTTTTAGATTCCAACTACGCTTTGGGTGAAAAATAATTTTCTCACTTCTCTAAACCTTCTGCCCCGTAACTTTAATCGAATTCGCTTGGTTATTCATTCAATTGAAAGAGGAAAAGGTTTTATTTCTATCTGCGCTATCTCTACCCCTCATAATTTGTACACCTCAGTCAGGTACCCCTGAGCTTCTGTGATCCAAAACAACCCAGGTCCCCCTGAGCTTCTCTGATCTAAAACAATCCAAGCCTCTCTAGTCTCACTTCAGAGGTGAAACACTCGAGCCCTCGTCAATCTGCCTTGTCCCCTTCATAGAACATAGAACATACAACAATACAGCACAGAACAGGCCCTTCGGCCCACGATGTTGTGCCGAACATTTGTCCTAGCTTAAGCACCCATCCATGTACCTATCCAATTGCCGCTTAAAAGTCACCAAAGATTCTGACTCTACCACTCCCTCAGGCAGCGCATTCCATGCCCCCACGACTCTCTGGGTAAAGAACCCACCCCTGACATCTCCCCTATGCCTTCCACCCTTCACCTTAAATTTATGTCTCCTTGTGAAAATTCCTTGTGAAATTTTTTAATGATGGCGGCGGCAGCAGGTTAGGCAACGTTTGGGCCCCTGAACTTGTTTATTTTCAATCACGAGGCCAATTGCATCCTTCTTTCTACTTTTCTCTTTTGACGTGTTCTTTTCTTCCATTTGGTGGTGACACTGAAATAACACGGCATCTGTGGCATCGGCGGTGGCAGCATTGTGGGTCAAGTATTGGAATCCTGGCAACAGCAGCAAGTAGCCCCAAATACGCAAACCAATTATTTTGATTGATTACATTCAATTGGTGTTAATGAGACAGTGGATCGGAGATACAAAGTCAGGAAGCTTTCAGGGCTCACTGGCAAATTAAATGAAGCCAGGGAGATATGCAAACGTTTATTTAATATTGAATGGGGTTTGATGATACACTGCCACAAGGCTTTGTGTGCAAGTATATACCAGAATTTCAGTAGAATTGTTCTTGAGACAAATAAGCTCCAACGGTTGGCTCAATTTAAAGGAATAAATTAAAATACCGAATAATGTCTGGTGTAACACCCTTCCTGAAATAGAAAATCCATTAAATATATGCGAATTACGTTATTACATCAAACTACTGCTAAGCCTGCATACTCAGAAATGACCATGATAACGAGCTAAAACATCCATTTAAGTCTGAGGGATCCCACACACGTTCCAGAGAACATTGGGACCAAGAAGCAGAAACCTTCAGAGTAGGAAGAACAGCTCCAACTCCAGTTCGATGAGCTGCAATCAGGGTGGTATACACATTTTAATATCATCTTCTCCCAAAGCAGTTTTAAACTGCTATAGACATTTCAGAACTGCAACTCATGTTATTAGAGAAAAAGGCCAGTTTTGTAAAGTTGTACATTTTGAATTTCAGAAATTTAAATGACGTCTTGTAGTCAACCGCATCTCATTAGTGTAAAACAAGGCCCACTAAATAAAAAAGTAGATCAGATCATATGAAAATGAAGCTCACAGGGGATATTGTCAATGGCTATGGGGAAATGGCAAACATGTTGTTTAATTATTTTACCTCAGCATTTACAGGAGGAAAAACAAGGAAGATTTTCACTGATGTCTTTTGGGAAGGAAACTGCTAACTGATGTGTGACTCCAGACTCAGAGCAATGTGGTTGACTGTTAACTGCCGTCTGGGGTGATCAACCAATGCTGGCCTTGCCAGCCACCCTCTCATCCCATGTAAGGCAACAGAGGTTATTCTGCAGCTGTACAAAATCTTTTTTAGATTCCACTTGGAGTACGTACGCAGATCCAGGAAACACACCAACGGATGGATGTATTGGCCTTGGAAGAAGTACAATGGAGATTTGCAAGAATGGTACCAGGACTTTAGGGGTTCAGGTATGAGGAGAGATTTACACAATTTCGGCCCGTGTTCTATACAAATTAGAAGACAGTGAGATAAACATAAGATATTTCCAATAGTTGGGAATTGTAGAACAAAAGGACATAGTCTGAGAATTAGAACCAGAGTATTCAGGAGTGATATTAGGAAGAATGTCCACACAGGAAGGGTGAAGAATGTTTGGAAGTCTATTCCACAAACAGCAGTGGATGCTGGACCATTGGTTAAATTCAAATCTGAGATAAGGTTGATAGACAGGAATATGGGGTCAGGCTACAGACCAGCCATTAAATGGCAGAACAGGCTTGAGGGGCTGAAAGGCCTATTGCGATGTTCCCCTGACTACTAACCTCCTCCCAGAGCCTTTCCGAGGCATTGACATCCTTTAAACCGCATCCGTGACAAACTTGAACCGTCCCT